>NW_007733663.1:18302-30747 GCF_000696425.1 Galeopterus variegatus | reverse complement strand
TATCCTAAGTGGCATTTATTACAATAATGTAAGAATGATTCAACATTTTTAAAAAAAAAGCCATTAATGTAATTCAGCACATTAATGATTTAAGAAAATAAACATGCAACTTCAAAGATGCTTGAGAGGCATTTGAAAATTCAACATCAATTTCTAACTTAAAGAGAAAAATCTGAAATAAGGTTCAATGAATTCATCCTCAAAATGATTATGTATGTGTGTGAGTCTCTTTATGTCTGTATACCTTATTCCTCAACCCAAAAGGTAGCATTTTGTGGGGAAACACTGAATAAATTCTAAGACAGAAATAAGACAAGGATTATTTACTATATATTCTTGTTTTAAGACATTACCCAATGTAATCAAACACAACAATTAGAAGTACAAAAATTATTTTTAAAAAGATAATCTATATGTACAAATGCTTGTAGTACATTTGAAAAGAATCAATGAAAATATGATTAGAAATAATAATATAATTCCATGAGGTATCAAGATATAAAATTAACATGCAAAAATTATTTTATATATTCAAGAAAATTAGAAAATATAACAGAAGAAAAGGTCCCACAATAACAAAAATGCGAGAAAAAATAAATAAAATGAACAATAAATGTGCAAAATATATATGTAGGGGAAAAAACTCTTGAAAAATAAAAAAATAAGCTTGGACAGAAAGACACCCTATCTATGTTTGGACTGGGTGATTTGACTCATAAAGGGACAATATTATTCAAGTTAATTTTAAAAATTACATATTATAAAACTATGTAACTACTATAAAAATACTATTTTTTTATGTGAACCTAGTAAATTTGATTCTCAAAATGCACAAGGAAATGGTCTAGAAAATGTGGGAAAAGACCAGTGAAAAGTATCTCAAATTCTTTGATAAGGCTGCTATAATTAAACAGTGTGGTGTTAGTGCAAGAACAGACAGACAAAACAGTGAAAGAGTATAGAAAGTAAAACATTAGAGAATTGTATCTGTAGAAGAATTGAATTTGAACCTGTAATTTGTTAAATACCAATAGAAAACTCCATATGAATTAGGGGTCTAAAGATCAAAAAGAGAATATTAAATATACTGCAAAAAAATACAGGTAAACTATTTTAGAACATGAACGTGGGAAAGCCTTTTCAATTATGATTCAAATCATGAAGCAATGGAGCAAAAGATCAATAAATTCAACTACAATAAATCTTTTACATGTCAAGAAAAAAGGAAAAATATAACAATATATATAACACAAAATACAACTGTATTCATCAGATTTTGTAAAGTATGCTGTGTAACAAATAATCCTCAAATCTCAGTGGGTAGCACCAATGAACATTTATTTCTTGTGCTGCTTGAAATTCTGTGTTGGCTATGGCTTTGTTCCACATTCTCATCACTATGGGATCTAGGCTGATAGAGCAGCCCC
The DNA here is from genome assembly GCF_000696425.1 of Galeopterus variegatus. Classification (NCBI taxonomy): domain Eukaryota; kingdom Metazoa; phylum Chordata; class Mammalia; order Dermoptera; family Cynocephalidae; genus Galeopterus; species Galeopterus variegatus. The sequence goes on along the minus strand of NW_007733663.1, from coordinate 29,320 downwards.
TTTCTGAAGCACTGTCATGCTCCTGACTATGTCATTTACCCCCTGCATACGTGGTTCATGAGGATCCCAGTTGCTCTACATCTGTGCCAGGACTTGGTTTNAAAAAATAATATATCCTAAGTGGCATTTATTACAATAATGTAAGAATGATTCAACATTTTTTTAAAAAAGCCATTAATGTAATTCAGCACATTAATGATTTAAGAAAATAAACATGCACCTTCAAAGATGCTTAAGAGGCATTTGAAAATTCAACATCAATTTCTAACTTAAAAAGAAAAATCTGAAATAAGATTCAATGAATTCATCCTCAAAATGATTATGTATGTGTGTGAGTCTCTTTATGTTTGTATACCTTATTCCTCAACCCAAAAGGTAGCATTTTGTGGGGAAACACTGAATAAATTCTNAAAACAGCACATTAAAAAATAATATATCCTAAGTGGCATTTATTACAATAATGTAAGAATGATTCAACATTTTTAAAAAAAAAGCCATTAATGTAATTCAGCACATTAATGATTTAAGAAAATAAACATGCAACTTCAAAGATGCTTGAGAGGCATTTGAAAATTCAACATCAATTTCTAACTTAAAGAGAAAAATCTGAAATAAGGTTCAATGAATTCATCCTCAAAATGATTATGTATGTGTGTGAGTCTCTTTATGTCTGTATACCTTATTCCTCAACCCAAAAGGTAGCATTTTGTGGGGAAACACTGAATAAATTCTAAGACAGAAATAAGACAAGGATTATTTACTATATATTCTTGTTTTAAGACATTACCCAATGTAATCAAACACAACAATTAGAAGTACAAAAATTATTTTTAAAAAGATAATCTATATGTACAAATGCTTGTAGTATATTTGAAAAGAATCAATGAAAATATGATTAGAAATAATAATATAATTCCATGAGGTATCAAGATATAAAATTAACATGCAAAAATTATTTTATATATTCAAGAAAATTAGAAAATATAACAGAAGAAAAGGTCCCACAATAACAAAAATGTGAGAAAAAATAAATAAAATGAACAATAAATGTGCAAAATATATATGTAGGGGAAAAAACTCTTGAAAAATAAAAAAATAAGCTTGGACAGAAAGACACCCTATCTATGTTTCTGTATACCTTATTCCTCAACCCAAAAGGTAGCATTTTGTGGGGAAACACTGAATAAATTCTAAGACAGAAATAAGACAAGGATTATTTACTATATATTCTTGTTTTAAGACATTACCCAATGTAATCAAACACAACAATTAGAAGTACAAAAATTATTTTTAAAAAGATAATCTATATGTACAAATGCTTGTAGTATATTTGAAAAGAATCAATGAAAATATGATTAGAAATAATAATATAATTCCATGAGGTATCAAGATATAAAATTAACATGCAAAAATTATTTTATATATTCAAGAAAATTAGAAAATATAACAGAAGAAAAGGTCCCACAATAACAAAAATGTGAGAAAAAATAAATAAAATGAACAATAAATGTGCAAAATATATATGTAGGGGAAAAAACTCTTGAAAAATAAAAAAATAAGCTTGGACAGAAAGACACCCTATCTATGTTTGGACTGGGTGATTTGACTCATAAAGGGACAATATTATTCAAGTTAATTTTAAAAATTACATATTATAAAACTATGTAACTACTATAAAAATACTATTTTTTTATGTGAACCTAGTAAATTTGATTCTCAAAATGCACAAGGAAATGGTCTAGAAAATGTGGGAAAAGACCAGTGAAAAGTATCTCAAATTCTTTGATAAGGCTGCTATAATTAAACAGTGTGGTGTTAGTGCAAGAACAGACAGACAAAACAGTGAAAGAGTATAGAAAGTAAAACATTAGAGAATTGTATCTGTAGAAGAATTGAATTTGAACCTGTAATTTGTTAAATACCAATAGAAAACTCCATATGAATTAGGGGTCTAAAGATCAAAAAGAGAATATTAAATATACTGCAAAAAAATACAGGTAAACTATTTTAGAACATGAACGTGGGAAAGCCTTTTCAATTATGATTCAAATCATGAAGCAATAGAGCAAAAGATCAATAAATTCAACTACAATAAATCTTTTACATGTCAAGAAAAAAGGAAAAATATAACAATATATAACACAAAATACAACTGTATTCATCAGATTTTGTAAAGTATGCTGTGTAACAAATAATCCTCAAATCTCAGTGGGTAGCACCAATGAACATTTATTTCTTGTGCTGCTTGAAATTCTGTGTTGGCTATGGCTTTGTTCCACATTCTCATCACTATGGGATCTAGGCTGATAGAGCAGCCCCTTTCTGAAGCACTGTCATGCTCCTGACTATGTCATTTACCCCCTGCATACGTGGTTCATGAGGATCCCAGTTGCTCTACATCTGTGCCAGGACTTGGTTTTAATTTTAGTTATTCTGGTGAGTGTATAGAGTGTATCATTGTGGTTTTAATTTGCATTTATTTAGTGACCAATGATGTTCAGCAATTTTTCCTGGACTTGTTACTTGTTTGTCATTTGCAAATCATCTGCCCAATTTTTATTGGGTTGTCTTCTTATTGAGTTGTGTATTAGTCCATTTGTGTTGCTTATAGCAAAATGCTTGGGACTAGGTTATTTATAAAGAAAATGAAAATTGCTGCTTATGGTTTCTGAGGCTTGGAAGCCCAAAGTCCATCTGGTGGTCGTGACAGTGACCCAGGGTTCTCACATGGCAAGATGGTGGAAACAGAGAGATAAAGACAGACTCCTCTTCTTTCAAAGCCCTCAGAACCACATCCCAGACCACCATTACTAACCCATTCACTACTGCACGGTGCTACAATCCAATCACCTCTTCAAGGCTCCACCTTTCAATTACCATAATAGGATTTCCCACCTTCTTAACAGTCCCAGTAGGGGCTAAGTTTCTAATACATAAAACTTGGAAAATTCAAGCTTCAATGAGTTTTGGGGGGATATAATTCAACCCACTACAAGTTGTAAGACTTCTTTATATTTTTTGAATCCAAGTCTTTTGTAACACGTATGTTTTGCAAGTGATTTTTCCCCATCTTAGTTTGCCTTTTGATTTTCTTAATGGTGTTTTCTGACAAGCCAAAGTTATTTATTTTGGTAAAATTCAATTATAAATTACTTTTCTTTGTGATCCGTATATTTTATGTCCTATCTAAGCAACCTTTCCCTTACCCAAGGTCACAAAGATCTTCTCATTTGTTTTCTTCTAGAAGTTGGGGGTTTTAAACTCTTTTGTTAAGGTCTATGATCCATTTTGAATCAACTTTTCGGTGGGGTGTGAGGAAAATGTCAAAGTTCCTTTTTTTCATACAGATATCCAGTTATTTCAGCACTGTTTATCAGAAAGACAATATTTCCTCTTTTCCCCATTGAATCATCTTGACAGTTTGTCAGAAAATATGACCATATAATCATACATCTATTTCTGAATTCTCAATTAAGTTCCATTGATCTAAATGTCTATATTTGTGCCAATATTATACTATCTTGTTTATTGTAGATTGACAAAGCTCTGAAATCAGGGAGTATGTCTTCGTAATGCATTCTCTTCTTTTTCAAAATTCTACATTCTTTATATTCCCATCTAAAGTTTTATTTGACAATTTCTTCTAAAAGTTTGATAAGATTTGAATGGGATCGTGTTAAATTAATAAATAAATTAGGATAGAATCAATACCTTAATAATATTTTGTCTTCGTGAACTATCGTGCCTCCAAAATTCATGAACATTGTGCCTTGCAAATTACTTATGTCTTTTTTAACTTCATTCAGAAATATTCCATAGTTTTCAATGTACAGGTATTTTACATATTGTTAAAATTATTTCTAAGCACTTTATGGCTTTTAATGTCATTGTAATTTTTTATTGCTGGTATCTATTAACACAATTGACTTTGATATACTGATCTTGTGTCATGTGATGTTGGTATATTCACTTACAAGTTGAGTAGCTTTTTTTTTGTAGAGTCCTTAAAAATTTCTGTGTGCAGGATGTTGATATTTAAAAAGTAATAACAGTTTTATGTCTTCCTTTTCAATATACGTATATATGTTTCATTTCTTTTCCTTGATTTATTGTACAGGCTAGGACTTAAAACACAATGTAGAATATAATAAGCAGAAGTAGACATTTTTGCCTTTTCCCAATTTTGGCAGGAAATTAATTATTCATTCTTTCACCTTAAGTATCATGTTAGCTAAAGATTTCCTTCTCTTATCCTAATATTTACATTTTGCTGAGAGCTTTTAGAATGAGTAGATGATGCATTTTGCAAGATGTTTTTACTGCATCTATTGAGATGATAATATTTCTTCATTATTTTCTACATGGGAAATTACATTCACTGAGTTTAAAATGTTCAAACGGAAAGGACATTGTTGGGTGGGAGGGGGTAGAGGGAGGAGGGAGGGAGGTTTCGGTGATGGGATAATAATAATCAACCACATTGTATATCGACAAAATAAAAATTAAAAATAAAATGAGTGTTGAAAAAAAATAAAAATAAAAAAAAAATATAATGTTCAACCAACCTTACAATCCTGGGATAATACCACTTGGTCATTATGTATTATCTATTTTTGTATTGCTTTATTTAATTTTTTTAATATTTGATTAAGGATTTTTGCATTCAGTTTTATGAGGAATATTGGTCCTTAGTTTTGTTTTCTTGTAACGTCTTTGTTTGGATATGGTATCAGGATAATTGCGGGCTCATAAAGTACTTCGAAAAATGTTGCCTCCTCTTCTACTTTCTTAAAGAGTTTATGTAGAATAGGTAATATTTTTTCCTTATATATTCAACAGAATTCTGTGAAGCCATCTGGGCCTGGAGGTTTTTTTTCAGGAGAACTTTTAGGTAATGAATTCAGTTTCTTTAATAGATAAAAAAACTATCCAGGTGTCTGTTTCTCTGTGAATCAGTTGTAATTTAGGCCTTTCAAGCAATTTGTCCAATTCATTTAAGTTCTCAGATTTATAGGAATAAAGTTGTTCATAATGTTCCTTTGTTATCTTTTCAATGACTGTCCAATCAATAGTGACATCTCTTATTTCATTCCTGATAATGATCATTTGTGTCTTCTGTCTTTTTTTCTTGATCCATCTACTAGAAGCTCATCAGTTTTTAAAAATCTTTTCAAAGAACAAGATTTGAATTTCATTGATCTTTATTTCTTTGTTTCTCTTTTACTTATGTTTGTTTGCTTCTTTATTATTTACCTGTTTTAACTTACTTGGGTTTTATTAGCTCTCTTTATTAGCTGGCGAAAGCTTGGTTCATTGATTATATATCCTTCCACTTTACTAATATAAGCATTCAAAGATATGAATTTCTCTGTATACACTGGTTTAACTGTACCCCCTAAATTTTGAAATGCAGTTATTTTCTTTATGTTTAGTTCCAAATATTTTCTAATTTCTGTCATGATTTCTTCTTTGACCTAAGGATCTAGATCTGTTGATTATTTACCAAATATTTAAGGATTTTCTAGTTTTCTTTTTCTCATTGATCTTTTTGCTTAATTCTCTCATGATCAGAGAAAATATTCTATATGACTTCAATCTCTTTAAATTTATTATTAAATTCATCTATTTCTTTCATGACCCTATGTGTTGAACAGAATATGACCCCCGAAGATTTCATCTCCTAATCTCCAGAACCTGTGAATATGTTACCTTACATTGCAAAAAGGATTTTGAAAATGTAATTAAATTAATGACCTGAGATGAGGAGATTCTGGATTATCTGTGTCAAAAGATAAATACATGTACAAATTTTGCTAGATATTGCCTATTTGTCTCCAGAAAAAATTTACTCTCTTTGCATTGTCACCAATAATATGTGTTGTCAAATTTTTGGATTTTTGCCAGTGTGATAAGTTAAAATTTGTATATGAATAGAGTTTTAATTTACATTTAGCTTACTGTGATCAAATTAAGCCTATTTTCATATATTAAAAGTCATTTTCATTTCTTTATCTGTGAACTGTTTATATTTCTATGACATTTTTGTTGTTGTTTTTTATATATTCTGTTTGTAGCAGCTCTTTTTTTGTTTGAGATATTAACGTTTTGCCTGTGATAAAAAACAGTGAGCATTTTTTTCCAGTTTATTATTTATCTCTATATTTTGCTTATGTTGTTTTCTGCTAGGTAAATATTTAAATGAATTTTGACCCAGTATTCAGACTGTACATCCTTAGTAGAATATATTCTAAAAGGGAAAAGAGCTGAACCAAAATTTTAAATCTTACTCAGAGTTGGCAAACTTATTGGAATATTTCTTTCTTTTTTCTTTTTCTTTTTTTTAAAAGGTGACCGGTAAGGGGATCTTAACCCTTGGCTTGGTGTTGTCAGTACCACGCTCACCCAATGAGCTAATCAGCCATCCCTATATGGGATCCGAACCCATGGCCTTGGTGTTATCAGCACCACACTCTCCCGAGTGAGCCATGGGCAGGCCTGGAATATTTATTTCTTAACCATTTTTTACACTTCAAAGAATAAAATAAATGTGCTAATTAGTAACCAGATTTTTCAGGATAAAACAAACACTATACATACAAAATTTTTAAAAAAAGAAAAGCACTGTAATGTTAAATTTGAATTGTAAATAACAATATAAATGCAACATTTAAGTATATTTATAAATATTTACATATATCCTAGCTTTATTCATTGAAATGTCTGGGATCAATAACACCCCCCACAAAAAATGAATACTCCTGATACTCAGCTCTTGGTTTTTAACTACCACTTCCCTCTAAAAGAAATCAGAGGTCCTTGAAGAAATGGTTGAATACAGATCTGGAGCATAAAAAACACAAGGTAAAATAGTAATATCTTACTATTTCATAAAGCAAAAATTTGGTCAGAAAATACTGGGGTTATGTAAAAAAATATACAAAGGCATTTTTAAGGGACTTACACTAGCCAATTTGGAGACACAAATACTTGAGTATTGAGCTTTGAGTATCAAAATGAATAATTATTTTAATTGTTTGAGTATAAAAGATTTGGATATCAAAAGGCATGATTGTTTGTGAAACACTGAATAAGCAAACACTTAGGAGTCTGAATAAACAAATAGTTAGGTTAACTTTTTGATATAATTCACTTCTCAGAGTAAAAGGGGGAGGAGAGAGAGATTGGAGGTGACTAATACATGGAATGATCTGATAATTTATTGTCCGTCTGGTGAGTTTTTGAGAGTGAGTGGAAGCACAAAAGCATTTATTCTGGGGAAAAAGACATAACCATGACTGTCCTGGACAAAGTGGAATATATAGTCATCCTTCTGTTACACCAATTTTAAACAGCTGTTCATTAAAGGGAAGGAGCAGAGCAAATTTTTAGAGGAAAAACACTTTTCCCATAAAAACAATGTGAGTTAGTAAACATAGAAAGAATAATAGTATTTAAAAATCATAGTTTTTCCATCCACCCCCCATTAAATAAATAATTTAGGCAAAGATCGTTTATAGAGGTTAAAACAATTACAGCCTTTTTCTTGGTGGTGACTCTTTACAGAAATGCAGGGTATCACATGGCGAGAAATGGCATGAGCAAGAGAGAGAACCTTCCCTTGCCTTCCCTTATAAAGCCATCAGAACCACACCCATTACCCATGAATGGATCAATCCATTTAAGAAGGCACAGTCCTCACAATCTAATCACCTCTTAAAGGCCCAATCTTTCATTTACCATAATAGTATTTCCCACCCTCTTAGTGGTATGGAACAAGTCCCATAGGATTCCTCTTCATGTGTTGTCAGCCAACACATGAGAGGCCAACATAGTCTGGAGAATCCTCAACCTGTGTGGGTCTAAGTACATGCCACTATAGGATCATTAATCACACTTGCCAGGCAGAACTTAAAGGAAAGTCTTCTTATTTCAGAAGATATTGACCGGGAGACAGAGGGTAAAGTCCCAGTTGTCTCCCTGATTGACAGAGGGCTGGGGTTTATATAGGTAAATGTATGGGGAGACAGGATGTCTTCAAGTGTGATGGACAGCTGCTTCCTTCTTTGAGAGATTGTATCAGCTGAGACAGAATTTCTGCTTTTGATACAATCTTAGTTCATCATTGAGGGCTAGCTATAGTATGTACGGAAATGTGGGGGTTTTCCACATTTACATTAGCACTGTTCCAATGGGGGATAATTTTCCAATACATAAACTTTTGGGAGACATATTAGACCCATAGCACAAGGGATCCTTGTGGTGATCGAACTGTTCTGTATCATATTGTATCAATGTCTATATCTTAATTATGATATAGTATTATCATTTTGCTAAATGTTACCATGGGGGAAACTAGGTAAAGGATACATAAAATCTCTCTGTATTATTTCTTACAACTGCATGTGAATCTACAGTTATCTCAAAATAGAAAGTTTAATTTAAAGATAAAAACATAAAAAGTCAGTATAATTAAATACATAAATAAGTTGGAAGCTGGGGAGACTATTAAAAAATATCAGATATAAAACAAACAGATGCAAAAATGGCCATTACCTATCACTGAATCTTGATGGTGGGTATTCGTTTTTGTTCAATTTTTCTGCATGCTTGAAATTTTTCACAATTAAAAAAGTTTTTTCTAAAATCAATCCAGTTGTTAGACAACTGGATGGCCTTGATTAGAAATGGATCAGTTCAGTCCAAATGGCTAAAATAATAGTACATCAACCTTAGCTATAGAATTTTTCTTCCCTTTATAATCATCTAGTTAATAAGACATATTATTTTTAATCCCTTGCTTCATTAATTTACCCTTATACTTGCAGAAGTTACAGTAATGGTCATATCTGGAAAAATAGAATATTTATTAAATCGACAGGTATTCCTGCTTGATTTATTATGCAAAGATGATGACAGGTTTTGATTTTGGGCAACATCAAAAGGAACAGGAAGCCAGATAAATAAGATTCTAAAGTCTTTTATTCAGGTTTAATTGTGGTATCACCCACAGTTCAAACCAGCTGGTACGTTGAACTCAGAACTAAAAAAAAAAAAAAAAAATGATCACATTAGGCATCAACTCTATGTATCTTTGCAAACTAATATTTTGTCTCTTTAATTAAGTTGGGCTTGTGGCTATTAAGAAAATAATGCCTAAAATTATTTATCCCCTTTGCTTCCCCAAAATTAAATAGGACATCTTTTAAAGCTTTTTGACATAACTTCCTGGTAGGAAAGTTTCGTTACAATTCTCTTTCTTAAAGTTTTGCTATTTGTAATTCCCATCTAAATTTTCATGGCAAATATATATCAAACTATGTAGCTGAAAAGGAATTCTGATTTCTTCTTTCATTATTAGTGATTTAAAGATTTATTTCATTTAGATTATAACATTGAAACTCTCAGTATTATATAACTTCTGTTGTGAACTACTGTAAAACAGCAATAAATAGAAATAGAACTAATGCTTTGCAGAGCACTAGAAAACAGAGATGCCTAATAAGTTTTATACTGATGGTCATCATTTGAGAATGGGGTCAATTACATCACATATGTGGGCTTAGATGTTCTAACGGGACTGGGAGTTTGTTTACTATATTTTCAGTAGGTCCTTCTCTAAGCATGTGATTTGTAAGGTGAATCAAAATACTCACCACAGAAAAAGGAACACTCAAAATACCTGACTTATTATCAATGGTTTGGCAAATGATATCATCTTCGTAAATCAGAAGTTGGCAACTTTTTTTTGCTGAAAAGGGCCAGATAGTAAATAATTTAGGCTTTGTGGTCAAGACTGTCTCTGTCACAACTACTCCGCTTTGCCATTTTAGTGCAAAAGCAGCTATAGACAATACATAAATGAAAGGGTGTGGATATGCTCCAATAAAGCTTTATAAAAATAAGCAGCAGGTCAGATTTGGCTTACAGATTGTAGTTTGCCAACCTCTTTCACAGATGATCAAATCATTCAATTAGCAAATGTATCTGATGTAGAATTTGATTCCTGAAAATGCAGAATTGAGGGAGTTAAAATAAATTATTTTTAAAGGATATGAAATTACTCATGATTTCCCATTTTGTCTTTTTTATTCATTAATTTTTATTTACCATTAGTATGAAGGTACAAAAGACCAAAAAAATAGAAGGCTGTACAGGACAAAGAAGTCAATGAAACACAAGTAACTGATCTGTATATTTTCATTCTTTTCATTCCTTGCAACCCTGCAACGTTAACATTTTCCTTTTCTTGAAAGAAGAAAATAATATATTCTTGAATTTCTGGCTCAAACACTGTTTGACAAAGGTCAGACACTGAGCCACAGAAGTTACTTATATATTAGGGCCTTGTGTAGAAACATGAAAGAAATGAAACCAATAGGATGCTCTTGCTTCATGTGTGCACTTTTGAAACATGCTGGTGCATTGTGAAGAATTTTCTCAGGTCCAGCAGTGGTCTTCCGCCTAAGACCTAGATTCTGACCCATAAATTCCATGAAGATTGAGAGCACTGGTAGAACACCCAGCTCAAACCTGGCACGTAGCTCTTGAAAAAGCTAGTTGTTAAGGGCCTATTTTGAGGGCTGTGTGTTGTACTAGGTAAGAGTGCAGATTCTGGAATCAGGTTGTTTGCAAATGAATCCCAGTTGTGCAATATTGGGCAAGTCATTTAACCTCTCTATACCTTAACGTCCCCATCTGTAAAATAGTGATAATATGATTATCTTGTGGAATGAATGAGTAAATAGGTTTAATTCACTTATAAACTCTAGCACATAGGAAAATACGTGCTGAAGGAATTTATGTCAACTACTTTTCAGCCTATATCCTGAAGCTATTTATAAGTCTTTTTAAGGCCCATAAGTAAAGACAATGAAAGAACCATGTGCTTAGCAGCTATGCATTTTTACTCTGTTCAAAATAGGATTTTTTTTTTTTTTTGTAGTCCAATAAATGTAACATGCCTTTTAATCAATGGAATATGTGTGTGAATACTCATATTTACATGTATGTTTCTAACA
>NW_007733663.1:0-17302 GCF_000696425.1 Galeopterus variegatus | reverse complement strand
CAAAAAAAACAAAAAAAAAAAAAAAAAAATGATCACATTAGGCATCAACTCTATGTATCTTTGCAAACTAATATTTTGTCTCTTTAATTAAGTTGGGCTTGTGGCTATTAAGAAAATAATGCCTAAAATTATTTATCCCCTTTGCTTCCCCAAAATTAAATAGGACATCTTTTAATGCTTTTTGACATAACTTCCTGGTAGGAAAGTTTCATTACAATTCTCTTTCTTAAAGTTTTGCTATTTGTAATTTCCATCAAAATTTTCATGGCAAATATATATCAAACTATGTAGCTGAAAGGAATTCTGATTTCTTCTTTCATTATTAGTGATGTAAAGATTTATTTCATTTAGACTATAATATTGAAACCCTCAGTATTATGTAACTTCTATTGTCAACTACTGTAAAACAGCAATAAATACAAATAGAACTAAGGCTTTGCAGAGCACTAGAAAACAGAGATGCTTAATAAGATTTATACTGATGGTCATCATTTGAGAATGGGGTCAATTACATCACATATGTGGGCTTTAAATAATGCCTAAAATTATTTATCCCCTTTGCTTCCCCAAAATTAAATAGGACATCTTTTAAAGCTTTTTGACATAACTTCCTGGTAGGAAAGTTTCGTTACAATTCTCTTTCTTAAAGTTTTGCTATTTGTAATTCCCATCTAAATTTTCATGGCAAATATATATCAAACTATGTAGCTGAAAAGGAATTCTGATTTCTTCTTTCATTATTAGTGATTTAAAGATTTATTTCATTTAGATTATAACATTGAAACTCTCAGTATTATATAACTTCTGTTGTGAACTACTGTAAAACAGCAATAAATAGAAATAGAACTAATGCTTTGCAGAGCACTAGAAAACAGAGATGCCTAATAAGTTTTATACTGATGGTCATCATTTGAGAATGGGGTCAATTACATCACATATGTGGGCTTAGATGTTCTAACGGGACTGGGAGTTTGTTTACTATATTTTCAGTAGGTCCTTCTCTAAGCATGTGATTTGTAAGGTGAATCAAAATACTCACCACAGAAAAAGGAACACTCAAAATACCTGACTTATTATCAATGGTTTGGCAAATGATATCATCTTCGTAAATCAGAAGTTGGCAACTTTTTTTTGCTGAAAAGGGCCAGATAGTAAATAATTTAGGCTTTGTGGTCAAGACTGTCTCTGTCACAACTACTCCGCTTTGCCATTTTAGTGCAAAAGCAGCTATAGACAATACATAAATGAAAGGGTGTGGATATGCTCCAATAAAGCTTTATAAAAATAAGCAGCAGGTCAGATTTGGCTTACAGATTGTAGTTTGCCAACCTCTTTCACAGATGATCAAATCATTCAATTAGCAAATGTATCTGATGTAGAATTTGATTCCTGAAAATGCAGAATTGAGGGAGTTAAAATAAATTATTTTTAAAGGATATGAAATTACTCATGATTTCCCATTTTGTCTTTTTTATTCATTAATTTTTATTTACCATTAGTATGAAGGTACAAAAGACCAAAAAAATAGAAGGCTGTACAGGACAAAGAAGTCAATGAAACACAAGTAACTGATCTGTATATTTTCATTCTTTTCATTCCTTGCAACCCTGCAACGTTAACATTTTCCTTTTCTTGAAAGAAGAAAATAATATATTCTTGAATTTCTGGCTCAAACACTGTTTGACAAAGGTCAGACACTGAGCCACAGAAGTTACTTATATATTAGGGCCTTGTGTAGAAACATGAAAGAAATGAAACCAATAGGATGCTCTTGCTTCATGTGTGCACTTTTGAAACATGCTGGTGCATTGTGAAGAATTTTCTCAGGTCCAGCAGTGGTCTTCCGCCTAAGACCTAGATTCTGACCCATAAATTCCATGAAGATTGAGAGCACTGGTAGAACACCCAGCTCAAACCTGGCACGTAGCTCTTGAAAAAGCTAGTTGTTAAGGGCCTATTTTGAGGGCTGTGTGTTGTACTAGGTAAGAGTGCAGATTCTGGAATCAGGTTGTTTGCAAATGAATCCCAGTTGTGCAATATTGGGCAAGTCATTTAACCTCTCTATACCTTAACGTCCCCATCTGTAAAATAGTGATAATATGATTATCTTGTGGAATGAATGAGTAAATAGGTTTAATTCACTTATAAACTCTAGCACATAGGAAAATACGTGCTGAAGGAATTTATGTCAACTACTTTTCAGCCTATATCCTGAAGCTATTTATAAGTCTTTTTAAGGCCCATAAGTAAAGACAATGAAAGAACCATGTGCTTAGCAGCTATGCATTTTTACTCTGTTCAAAATAGGATTTTAAATCTGTGGAAGATATTACTGCTCACAGGAGGACTGTACTTCTCTACCCACTTAAAGTTATACATAGACATGACTTTTTTGGCCAACAGTATATGAGCAGAAAAGAAAAGTGTGAGTGTATTTGTCCAGTCTCAGATGTTTCTTTAGTAATATTCCTGGTGATGGGTATTCATCAAATTTTAAGAAAATCATGATGAATACTAACCTATGATGTTTTAATGGAAATGTAAGTGTTCTATAAGAATTTTGCTGGAGGACCATTTATTTATTTAAGATATAATATTCCTAAGAGATTGAGACTACTTGATCCCTCCCCTTTTTTGGTCACTCAGATACAAAGACAGAATTCAAAATTCCTAATCTCTAATTACCAGCTTTCACTCTACTTTATTGCATATGGTGGTCCAAAGATTGTTTCATATGTACCATTTTGTCTTTCTTTTCCATCTCCCTTTAATATAGCACTGGTCCACAGGTAGACTTTTTGGGGAAAAAAAAATCCAAATCTTCAGTTGGAAAAACTAGGTATAGATTCTAAACAAAAATTATTAACCTCAAAAGGTTGTCTATAGATTTCTTTCCATCTATTATAGTCATAATATGATTTACAGGTTCAACAGACACTTATTGAAGTCTATTTTCTCAATGCATTTAAAAAAGACTGTACTCAGTGCTAAGCATGTTATTTATATATCTCCTTCCACATACTCAGCAACTCTATTCTGTGAGCATATTTTACAAAGAAGAACACTAAGATTCATAGAAATGGCATTCATTGAGCTCCTTATATGTGCTAGGCATTGTTTCAGGTGTTTTACATACACTATTTTGTTGAACACTACAAACTTTTCAGACGTACTGTTACTATATTTTCAGATGAGGAACCTGAAGCTTGGAGAATTTATTTGCCCAAAATCCCACATCAAGAGACTGGAATTTAACCCGTTCTGATTGTTCCATAGATTTACACACAAAACCTAGAATTATAAAGTCTCTAAAAAGAAACAATAATATCCCCAAGAGTTAGAGTCGGCAAAGATTTTTAGGTCACAGAAAATATTAATTATATAAAAAAAGTGAGATTGAATTTTATCAAAATTAGAAACTTCTGCTCATTAGAAACCACCAGTAAGAAAATGAACAGACAAATTACATACTGGGGGAAAGTAGTCATGATACATATATCTGAAAAATACATATATCTATAATATATAAAGAACAACTACTGTTTAATAATAAAAAAATGCAACATAATTTTTTAAAATTGGGCAAAGGACTAAAGCAGGCACCCCCAAAAGGAAGATTAGTGAATGGCTGATAGGAATATGTTGATGTGCTCAACATAAGTAGTCATTAGGAAACTTAAATTAAAAGTTCAATGAGATACCATTTCACGTCCACTAAAATGGCTGAAATGAAAATGCCTGGCACAGCAAAACTTGACAAGGATGTGGTGAGACAGGAACTTTCAGACATGGGTGGTAAGAGTGTATAATGGTAACTCTCTCTGGGAAAAGATTAGGTTGTTTCTTATAGAATTAAACAAACCCTTACCCTATGACCCAGCAATGTCACTCCTAGGTTATCATCACAAAGAAATGAAAATACATTCTCTTAGCTCCCATCACAAAATGCACCATCAAAAACTGTTTGTATTAGTGAAACTAGCCTTTGGTGTGTCTCTAATTGAAACATGTTTTAAAACACTGTGTTTTCCAAAAAACCTTTAACTTGAAATAAGAAGTGTAAACAATTTCCTGTCCATTGGGGTATTATTTCTGACTGAAACAGTCATCAAAGCAAAGTTTTAAAAGGCTGTATTTTTTCCAAGTAATTTTTCATGGGGTTCATTCCATTCAACCAACATTATTTAATGTCTTCTATACACAGTCTATTGTATAAGAGTTCAAATGACTAAAAAATATATAACAGCCTTCACTACACCCATAAATAGTTGGGCTAATGAACACATAAATATCTGAGGTAGACAGTGATAAATGCTCCAGTGGAGCTAGAATGAATATGCTATGAGGATATAGCTGTGGAAACAGAGATTAATTTTGTCTGGGAGTACAGGAAAATTTTTCTTAGACAATATGGAATGTGAACTAAGCTTTAACAAGCAGATATTGTGACAGAAGGCAATTACTCAGAACTTTCTCCAAATTTGTCTTAATTTCTTAAAGCTTTAAACTAATTATGTTAGTAAATGTTGAATTCTCTCAATAGAAATCAAATCAGCAAATATTTACTAAGTTCCTAGGTACTCAGTAATTGTTTATTTTTCATGTACTTCTTTTCATTACACTACGACACCCCCAAGTCCAAGACACCAGTGGTCTCCTGCCTGGACTGAATGACTTCCTGATGGCTTCCCCTTCTTTTCTGTTAGTCCCTTTGATGCATTCTCTTCAGTTTCATTACACTACGACACCCCCAAGTCCAAGACACCAGTGGTCTCCTGCCTGGACTGAATGGCTTCCTGATGGCTTCCCCTTCTTTTCTGTTAGTCCCTTTGATGCATTCTCTTCAAAGCAGAACAATCTTTTAAAAACCTACTAGGAATGTGTTATAAGGCCTTTGACTTAGATGATACTTGTTCTTTCCCTGCTTTTATATGATTGTATCCTTCTAGTACTTCAAATTTTACTTAAAATTCACATCCTCAGTGAGTGCTCCTGACAACTCTAAATTGTTCTTCCTGACCCCAAAGACATCTTTATTTTAGCACCATTTCCATTTTTAATTTGTGCTTAAGTACTGGCCTGTTTCTGTATTTTAGGTCTTCCAACAAGACTGTCAGCCACTCAAGGTCAGGGATTTTGTTTATTCATGTACCCAATATACACTTAACACCTAGAGAGCCAATGCATAGCAGACACTGAATACATATTTGTTTAATGCTGTATTGTGGGCAAAATCAGACACAATCTCTGCCTACAGGAAACTAACAGCCTAGTGAGAATAACTCTCCTACTGAGAATAATGGAATATTATAAATTGATAAGTGCTTGAAATAGAGCGTGTGATTTTATGAGGACATATAATAGAAGTATAAGATCTTCCTGGAGGACTCAGGAGAGACTTTTCCCAAGGAGAATACAATTAAACCAAGAGCTGAAGAGAGAGTAAAAATTACTCAGAAGTCAAAAGGTGAGAAGTGACTTTCAGTAAAATAGAACAGCTTGTGAAAAGCTTTCTTGTGAGATTGTGCATGATGAGTTAGAGCAAAGGTTCTTAGCAGGGACATTTGGCAAGGTCTGGAGACATTTTGAGTTGTCGTGTTGGAGGAGCAGGGTGCTACTGGCATCTAGTGGGTTGGGGCTGGGGATGCTGCAAAACATCCTACAAAGTACAGGACCTCTCCCCACAACAAGGAATTATCCAACCAAAATGTCAGTAGTGTCAGGGTTGAGTATTGCTTATCAAATAGTGTTTTTCATTACAAAATATATTTTACAACATGATCCAGTAAACAAACACAAAATAAAAAGCATTTACATAAAATAATACTTAACATATGCTTTTGATGTATTCTATTTTCTTTCCTCCTTTCCCTGCCCTTTGCCTCTCTTCTCCTCCCCTCTTGTCTACTCTTCTACTTTTTAATGCTGGTTTCAATTCATTAAATTTATTTCATGACTCACTGTTCTCAGTCTGTAGTTAGAAAAAGCACTGTGCTGAATTTGGAACCTCAGAGAAAGTGACTGGCTAAAACTCAGAAATCAAGAAATTAGAAAATGGTGAAACCAGAGGAGAGGGCCCCCTCATAGACACAGGCCATGGTAAAGATTTAGATTTTACAACAGAGAGACATTGAAAGATTGTGAGCAAGGGTATAACATAATCAGATTTTTTATTACAGTATAGAGCAGTACTATCGAACAGAAATGTAATGCAAGCCACATATCAACAATCAATTTTCTAGCATCCACAGTTTTTAAAAAGGTAAAAAAAAGAAACAGGTAAAATTAATTTCATTATGTTCTACTTAACCCAATGGATCATTTCACCATGCAGTCAATATAAAAAGTATTAATGAGATGCTTTAAAGCTTTTTTTTCATACTAATTGCTTGAAATCTGGTGTGTATTTTACACTTACAGTCCATTTCAATCTAGGCTAGTCATCTGTTGCACAGTAGCCCCTGTGGCTAGTAGTATAGAAATGCATACTGTTACAGAGAGTGAATTGAAACAGAGAAGGAGGTAATGCGGTAAGACCAGTTAGAAAGAGATTGTCATGGCCCAGGCAAGTCATGATAGTTACCCATGCAGTGTGGTAATACATATGGAGAGAAATGGGCAGATGTTAGAGAAATAGTTGAAAGCAAAATAAGCAGGTCCTAGTGATGGTTTTGGATATTGGGGCGGTGGGGGGGGAGGTGAATGAATGAAATGGAACTTATCTGACCGCCAGGGTATAACTCCTCTCATTTGCCCTTGCAAGGTGGGAAGAGTAAACAGAGGAAACCTTATGTTATGAACTCCTGATGTGGAGGATGTTTGTCTCCTCTAGACACGGTCCTGAGTTCAGTTAACCACAAGAGGGTTAAAATCACAGCTTTTTAAAAATTACGTGATTCCACAATTAGTGAATGTGGATGATTAAACCTGATTTTAAAAGCCTATTTATTACTTGTTCTACAAACATATAACTTGTCTGGCATCACTTTGATATTCTCAACTGAAAGCTACATGTGGGTAGAAACTTTGGTTACTGCAGTATTCCCAGAAGCTAAATTGATGTCTGGCACGTGACATGTGCTTAATAAGTAATGAATAACTAAATAAATGTGGTTAATGAATGAATGAATAGATCTGCTTATTTGAGCTCTGGTATTCTCCTGGAACAGTTTCAAATGTTAGACCTTTTACATGCATCTGATCATGGCAAATAACTGTACCTCTGTACTTGATGTTTCACTGAGTTAAAAATCCCTTAGTTATTAGCTGCTATTATTTGTCAGGATGAAGGCATTAATCTTTCCTCATCATTTGCCCAAGCTTGTCCATTTATGTATAGTTATGGCTGCATTTGTGTGTGTGTGTGTATGTGAAGGTGTATCCTGGACTTAAAAATCTATCCATGCTCCACTCATTTGAAGCTCAGAATAAAAAATATATTTCTTTAATTTGTGACATGCTAGAATCAGATGTGACCACATGACCATGCTGAGCTCTGCCTTTGGAGCTATGGTCCCCTCATCAGTCACTGCCTCCACAAGAACAAACATCACAGTATCTCGAATGATGCTTCCTATAGTTACATTTTATGGCATAGGTTCTTATAAGAAACTTTTCAAATACAAGTAAGAAATAAAACTTATTTTTAAACTTTGTCTCAGAAGTTACAGATTTCTTACATAAAATGCAGATAGAACAAATATATGTAAATAAATAATATGGGCTAGCACAATTTGCTCTGAAACCTTCTTTCCCACTTAACAATAGCTATCACACTTGATAGAGTTTGGATATGTTGTCCCCACCAACTCATGTGGAAATCTGATCCCCAATGTGGCAGTGTTGGAAGCTGTTGGAGTCATGGGAAAATAATATGGGCTAGCACAATTTGCTCTGAAACCTTCTTTCCCACTTAACAATAGCTATCATACTTGATAGAGTTTGGATATGTTGTCCCCACCAACTCACGTGGAAATCTGATCCCCAATGTGGCAGTGTTGGAAGCTGTTGGAGTCATGGGAGTGGATCCCTCATGAATGGATTAATACTCTCCCTGGGGGGTGGGGGTAGTGAGTGAGTTCTCGCTCTATTAGTTCCCACGAGAGCTAGCTGTTTAAAAGACCCTGGCACATCCCCTCTCTTTCTCACTTCCTCTTGCCATGTGATCTGCTTGTACCCACTGGCTGCCTGCCATTCTCCGCCATGAGTAGAAGCAGCCTGAGGCCCGTGCCAGATGCAGCTGTCCCAGAATCGTAAGCCAAATAAACCTCTATTCTTCATAAATTACCCAGTCTCCGGTACTCTGTTATAGCAACACAGAAATGGACTGATACAACACCGTTCTGTTATAACGGTGGCATCTTACATACACACCTGTTTGGCATTTGTGTGTATCTACCAAGGGGTTCAACAAATCCCCATCCTTGGATTTCAGAGTGCTTGCCACTTTTTCACTATTTTAAATAATGCTGCAATACACATGTATGGTAAATGTTTCCACAGTTGTTCTGTTCTTTCTTAAGAATACATTTCTAAGGGGAAAAAAACCCATGTTAAAGGTTATGCAAATGTTATGGGTCTTAATCCTGCCAAGTGGCCTTGAGAGAGATTGTGTTGATTTCTTCTTCTCCCAGCAGTACAATACTAGAGTCCCTAAAACCACATGCCCCCCAAATCAAACGTTTTGTTTTTGCCACTTTGATAAACAAGAAAGTGTCATTTCATCTTCATATTAATTTGCATTTATTACTAGCAAGTATTATGAATATTTTTTCACATGTATATTAGTGATTTGTATTTATTTGTACATCATTTATGTCCCTAGCCCATTTTTCTCTGAGAAAGATAATCTTTTCCTCATCCATTTATAAATAAAGCACCCTTAATATATTAAGAATATTAACCCTTAATTAACATATCATTTTAAACATGTACTAGTTGGTCATTAACCGGAACCGGGGGGTCTTCTGTGATATTTTGGTTAAATTTTTTATATGTTCAAGTCTATTAATCTTTTTGTATAGCTTCTGCTTTGATATTATAAGAGAAAGTCATTCTTCAACATAGGTTATATAAACATTTATCAGTAATTTATACTGTGTTACTTTTATGATTTTACTATTAATATTTAAATATTTGATCCATAAAGAATTAATTTTGGTATAAAGTATGAAGTAAGTATACAATTTGATTCTTTTCCCAAATGGTTAGCCAGTTAGAACATGCCAAATGTATAATCGAGTTTTTGTTCACCAACATGATTTTCTAACTTTATTACATAAAAACGTTTTACTCTATGGGTAGTAGAGGATTGAGTAAAAGGGAAGAATACCTTACCAGAGAGCCAGAAATAGTAGAAAGATCTCTAAATATGATACATATGTCTAGTTTTTCTGAAACTTTGGGTGTTAGGCAATGTACATGCAATTACTAAAAGCCTAGATTAAATATAAAATTAAACCATAAAATAGATTTCCAAAGTTTTTTCTTATCTCTCAGTTCTAGTTTTTAGTTCTCCTAGTTTATTTGACATGACCTTTTTGAAGCAGAGGAAATTCATTTGTAAGAAAATTTGCCAGGGCCGGCCCGGTGGCGCACTGGATAGTGCACCGCTTGGGAAGCGCGGCAGCGCTCCCGCCCGAGGGTTCGGATCCCACATATAGACCGGTTCCCGCTCACTGGCTGAGCGAGGCGCGGGAGCAACACCGAGGGTTGCAATCCTGTTGCCGGTCCCCGGTCCGGTACGGGGGCAACACTGAGGGTTGCGATCCATTGCCGGACACGGAAAAAGACAAAAGACAAAAAAAAAAAAAAAAGAAAATTTGCCAGTATTAAGCTTGAACAGGTAATTGAGTGTCTGACTTAAATGGTATCTATTAACTTATTAATCAAAAAGAGTTGAACTTCAAAAATCTTCTCTTGATAAAGTTCTCATTGTTGCAATTAATAACTATACAAATTTGAATTAACGAAAATATTTTAAACTTTTTATTACAGAAAATTTTAAACATAAACAGAAGTAGAGAGAATAATATAATAAGAAAAAAAAAAAAAAAAAAAAAAAAAAAAAAAAAAAAAAAAAAAAGAAAATTTGCCAGTATTAAGCTTGAACAGGTAATTGAGTGTCTGACTTAAATGGTATCTATTAACTTATTAATCAAAAAGAGTTGAACTTCAAAAATCTTCTCTTGATAAAGTTCTCATTGTTGCAATTAATAACTATACAAATTTGAATTAACGAAAATATTTTAAACTTTTTATTACAGAAAATTTTAAACATAAACAGAAGTAGAGAGAATAATATAATAAATCTGATATACCCACCACCTAGCTTCAACAATTTTTAAATTCCTGGTTAGGATTCTGTGTTTACCATAAAAACATAAAACTGTCATCACCTAAAAATAATGTAAAATATTTTTTCTAAGCTCTTCCAATATTCATCAGTGTTCATGCATCCCAAATAGTCTTTTCTCTTTTTTTAAAAAAAAAGTTTGCCTCCTTGATTTGTGACTTAAATAATATATGTACATTAATATATGTGTTGTCTCTTTATAAGTTCTCCTTCAATGTAACGGCTTTTTATCTTTGCCTTTTTGTTGTTGACGTTGTTGGGAAAATTTATTGTTTTGCCATATAGAATTCTCCCAGTCTGAGGTGTGTTGATTGCCTCTCCTTGGTGAGATATAATAGATTGGTAAGATTCAGATTTTTGTATGTGTTTGTGGCATGACTATTTCATAGGTGGTTTTGTGCATCATCAAGAAACGCACGCAATTATCTCTTCTTTTGTGATGTTGGTGGCTGTTTATGATCGTTACTAAGACACACTAATTCAATATTGCTAAAGGTGTAATTGTGCTATTCGTTCTCCAGTTATTTACTTAAAACATCTGTAAAGAGCAACTTGGCTTCATCAATTACTTGGGTACAGTAAAGTACAGATCACATAGTAAAGCCAAGGTAAATATTTGGTTATTTTCTTTTGTTTACCAGTCTAAAAATAATGAGCTATTCTCTAGCATCCAGAAATCATCTTGAATTCTAATTTTTGAATATTTTATATTTTGAACATGTCCATTTCAATTGATTGTCTTATCGTTGGTCTGTGCAAACTAATTCAGGTTAACTATGAAGTCCTTCGGAATAGAGCCTTTCTGTCAGGTACAAGATATACATCTGACAAGGGATTAATATCCAGAATTTATAAGGAGCTCAAACAGCAGCAGCAAAACAAATAATCCAATTTTTAAAAGGGCAGGGGAGCTGAGTAGATATTTTTCAAAGAAAGACATACAAATGGCCAACAGGTACATGAAAAAATGCTCAACTTCACTAATCATCGGGGAAATGCAAATCAAAACCACATTGAGATATTATCTCACCCCAGTTAAACTGGCCATTATTAAAAAGACCGAGAATAACAAATGCTGGTGAGGATGTAAAGAAAGGGGAACTCTTCTACACTGTTGTGGGACTGTAAATTCACGCAGCCATTATGGAAAACAGTGTGGAGGTTTCTCAGAAAACTACAAATAGAGTGACCATATGATCCAGCAATCAACTTCTGGGTTTGTACCCAAAGGAGTGCAAATCATCATGTTGAAGGGGCACCTTCACTCCTATGTTCATCGCAGCTCTATTTACGATAGCCTAAGTATGTAACCAACCTAAGTGTCCATCGACAGATGACTAGATAAGGAAAATGTGGTATATATGCAAAACAGAATACTACTCGGTTATTAAAAAGAATGAAATTCTGCCATTCTCTGCAACATGGATGACCTTGGAGAAAATTATATTACGTGAAATGAAATAAGCCAGACACAGAAAGAAAAATACCATGTCCTCACTCATAAATGGATGCTAAGCAAGAAGGGAGGAAGGAAAGAAGGAAGGAAGAAAAAAAAGACCACAATAATATGTTGAACTTTCAGGAGGAAAGAACAAATCTATGTTTACTAGAGGTAGGGGGTGGGGAAGGAGGGGGGAATTGGGAAGATATTGGGTAAGGGACACAAAGAATAACTATGATTTGTAATAATGAATATGCTAATAATATTGATTGGATCATCACATATTGTACAGAGGTGATGGTAGTGAATCTTGTATCCCCAAAATATTTATAATTAATTATGCTTCAATAAATATACATAAATAAAAGATATGCCAAGCTTACTGTGCACATTTCATAAACCAGATCCAGAATTCAGTCATTTCTTTAAAAGCCCTGTTTTCTTTTATAGGAAAATGATATTTCAAGACTCCAATCTGGGTGCTGGAGGGGCTCAGCTTAGTTGACCATCCTTTCTTGGCTTTTTCAGAGGATCAATCAAGGAAATATCTATTTTATTAAAAGCTACTTTGACAGGACATGTTCCATTTCAAAGTCAGTTTTACATCTGTATCTCTTTTCCCCCATACTGAAAAGCTTGGTTTTCAATATACCAATATAATTACTTTTTTGCTTTATCTCACACCACAAGTAAATCAGTCTCAGAATAATTATAGCACCACTACCATCAACAATGTGATTATTGAAAATAGTTTAAAAAAATTTGCAACTCTTTTTTTAGGGTATATCCTACTAGTAATATATAATCAAATTACTGAGTTTTATAACAACTTGAAATAGTTCTTGCTATGAGATTAGATCAACCAGATATAGAGTTAGGCTTATTTGTTCCATTTTGTTTTAGATTTTTAGATATTGCTTTTTAGCTTAATTTTCTTACATAATAGTGTGAAAAACTTAAGGTCTCAAAGTCAAATCTTCAAAACAAGATATATTTGAAAAGATGTAGCTGTCACTTCCACCCTATCCATCCCTCCATTTATAGGTAAGCTTTATTATTATCATTATTGCTTTTTATTTTATGGTATCCTTTTATCATTTTGTAAATAAATATCCATATCCCTACTTCTTTAGATAAACATTAGCATATTTTTGCCACGTTATTTTTGCCCTTCTCCATATATCTCAGAGACTGTTTCATAAGAGTACAGAAAGATATTTCTCACTCTATTTTATAGTGCTCTATTATGCAGATGTACAATAATTTATTCAACATCCTCTATTCAACTAATCCCCTATTCATGTATTCATGTATATGTGGATTGTTTCTAGTATTTTCTATGACCCCTAATGCTGTAATAGTCTTGTGCATCTTCTCAAATATTTGCCAGCGTTTCTTCATAATAGATTCCTGCAAATGTAATTGCTGAATCAAAGAGTAAATATGTATGTAATTTTGCTAGATACTGGAAAATCTGCCTCCACAGAGGTTGTACTGTTTAATTCTCACCAGCAGTATATAAGTGTCTATTTACCCACAGCCTTTTCAACCAAGTATGCTTTCAGACTTTGGATTTTTGAAATGTTTCTAACAGTGCTTTTAATTTACATTTCTTTTGTGATAGATGAGGTTTAAGCATCCTTTCAAATGGTAAGAGCCATTTGAATTTCTATTTCTGTGAATTGCCTGTTCATATCGGTAGCATACCCTTCTTCCCTCCCTCCCTCCCTCTGTCCCTCCCTCCGTCCCTCCCTTCCTTCCTCCCTTCTCTCTCTCTCTCTTTCTTTCTTGGTTTATTTTTCACTTTTTTAGCTCCCACTTATGAGTGAGGACATGTAGTATTTCTTTTTCAGTGTCTGGTTTATTTCACTTAACATGACTTTCTCCAAGCTCGTCCATGTTGCTGTAAATGGCAGAATTTCATTCTTTTTAATGACTAAGTAGTATTCCATTGTATCTATATGTCATATTTTCCTTATCCAGTCATCCATCAATGGACGTTTAGATTAGTTCCAACTCTTGGCTATTATAAATAGAGCAGTGATAAACATGAGAGTGCATGTATCCCTCCAACATGATGATTTCCATTCCTTGGGATATACATCCAGCAGTAGGATTGATGGCTCATATGGCAGTTCTATCTCTAGTGTGTAAGGAACCTCCATACTGTTGTTCTCCGTAATGGCTGTACTGATCTACAGTCTCACCAACAGTGCAGATGGGTTCTCCATTCTCTGTATCCTCACCAGCATTTGTTATTCTCTGTCTTTTTAATAATAGCCAGACTAACTGGGGAGATATGTTATCTCAGTGTGGTCTTGATTTGCATTTCCCTGATTAGTGATGTTGAGCATTTTTTCTTGTACCTATTGGCCATTTGCATGCCTTCCTTTGAGAAATGTTTACTCACCACCTTTGTCCATTTTTTAAATCAGATTATTTGTATTTTTACTGTTAAGTTGTTTGAGTTCCTTATATATTCAGGATATTAATCCCCTTTCTGATGTATAGTTAGCAAATATTTTCTCCCATACTGTAGGTTGTCTTTTCACTCTGTTGACTGTTTCCTTTGCTGTGCAGAAGTCTTTCTCAACTGAGTATCTGCTCTACCAGTGAATTTTATTCTATCTGATGTATTTATGGTGGCAATTATCAGTTTTTGGATTCCAGATGCAGGACACCCTTCTGGATTTCTTGTAGGACTGGTTGTGTGGTGGTAAACTACTACAATTTTCATTTGTCTGAGAAATACACTATTTTCCTTCATTTCTAAAGGATACCCTTGTTGGGTATCATGTTCTTGACTGGCAGGGTTTTTTTTCTTTCAGTTGTTTGAATATGTCATTCCATTCTAGGCATTAATTCTTCTTTAAAGGCTTGGTAGAATTCAGCAGTGAAGCCACCCATTCCTGGGCTTTCCTTTGTTGGAAGATGCAATTACTTCTTCAATCTTGTTGCTTATTATTGGTCTGTTCAGGTTTTTTATTGCTTCTTGGTTCAGTTTTGGTAATTCATATGTTCACAGAAATTTGTCCATTTCCTCTAGGTTTTCAAATTTGTTGGTGTAAAATGGCTCATAATAGTTTCTAATGATCTTTTGTATTTCTGTGCTTTTGGTTATAATGTCTTCTTTTTCATTTCTGGTTTGTTATTTGGGTCTTTTTTTAGTTATACTAGCTAATGGTTTGCCTATTTTGTTTATCTTTTCAAAAAACAAACTTTTTGTTTTTTTGATCTTTTATATCATTTTTTGGTCTGTTTCATTTAGTTCTGCTCAGATCTTAATTATTTCTGAGAAGTACAGGATTATTTCATTCTTCTGCTTATGGATATCCAGATATCCACTTCTCCCAAAACCATTTATTGAAGAGGTGGTCTTTTCCCTATTGTATGCTCTTATTAGTCATCTGTACATACATGGGTTGATTTCTGGGTTCTCTATTCTGTTCCATTGGTCCAAGTGTCTATTTTTATGCCAGCACCATGCTGTTTTAGTCTATAGCTTTGTAGTATATAATTTGAGGTTAGAGAGTGTAATGCTTCCAGCTTTCTTTTTTTTGCTCACGATTGCTTTGGCTATTTGGAGTTTTTTATCATTCCACATGAACATTAGGATCATTTGTTCTATATCTGTGAAGAATGTCATTGATACTTTGATGGAGATTTTATTGAATCTGTAGATCACTTTGGGTAGTATGGACATTTTCACAATAATTCTTCCAATCCATGAACATGGAATGTCTTTCCATCTTGTAGTGTTCTCTTTAATTTCTTTCATCAGTGATTTGTAGTTCTCATTGTAAGGTCTTTCACCTCCTTGGTTGAATTTATTCCTAGGCATTTTATTCTTTTGACAGCATTGTAAATGAGCTTGCTTTCTTGATTTCTTTTTCTTCTAGCTCATTGCTGGTCTATAAAAATACTACTGATTTTTGTGTATTGATTTTGTATCCTACAACTTTACTTAATTCATTTATCAGCTGTAGGAGATTTTTTGGTAGAGTTTTTAGGATTTTGTACATGTAGGATCATGTGCTCTGCAAACAGGTACAATTTGATTTCATCTCTTTCAATTTGGATGCACTTTATTTCTTTTTCTTTCCCAACCGCTCTGGCTCGTAGTTCTAATACTGTGTTAAAAAGGAGTGCTGAGAGTGGGCATCCTTGTCTTGTTCCTGTTCTTAAAGGAAAAGCTTTCAGCATTTCCCCATTCAGGATGATGTTGATGGTGGGTTTGTAATATATGGCTTTTATTGTTTTGAGATATTTTCCTTCTATACCTGATTTGTTGAGGATCTTTATCATGAAGGGATGCTCAATCTTGCCAAATGCTTTTTCTGCATCTATTGAGATAATCATGTGGTTTTTGTCCTTGCTTTTGTTGATGTGGTGCATCACATATATTGATTTGCATATATTGAACCATCCTTGCATCACCGGGATGATCATGATGCATAATCTTTTTGATGTACATTTATATTCTTTTAACTAGTACTTTATTGAGGATTTTTGTGTCTTTGTTCAAAGATATGGGCCTGTAGTTTTCTTTTTTTTTTATTGCATCTTTGTCTGGTTTGATGCTGGCCTCATAGAATGAGTTTGGGAGAATGGTCTGTGCTTCANCCTTTATATTTTAGGCATTATTAGCCCTTGTCTGTGATAACGTGCAAATATGTCCCCAAAGTTTTTAATTTGTCTTTTTACTGTGTTTAATTAGCCATGCAAACTCTTAGTTTTGTAGAATCAAATTTGTTACTTTTCTCTTTTATTGCTTCTGGATTTTGAGTCAAATCTAGTAACATTTTCCCAAATTCCATACAGAGAAATTCACTCATCTTTTCTTCTTGTACTTATAGTTTGGTATAATTCTCTTTCTTCTTCTCCCTTCCCATATGCTTATTTATTTATTTCTCTGTTCCATTTGGAAATTAACGTGGTATTCAATAAAAGTATTGAAATAATGAGCCATATAAAAAAGATAGAAATGAAAATATTCTTTGGTGCAATACCATCATTTTAAAGATCTCTTTATTTTCTCCATCTTTCCACAGTACCCCATCTTTTATGGGGAAGAAAAAAATCACCTGCTCTATAATGTAATTCCATGATTTGGTGTGTTACCTTTAATTTTATTATATTAACTCAACAATTGAACAGACATTTGACAAGCGTATTAAGCCAAATAAACATGTAATAGAAAATAAAGATGCAACACTTTGGCTTATCTGATCATTTCCTAGTGCAGGGGGATAATTTATTTATTTATTTTATTAAAACATAATTGGTTATACATATTTGTAGGGTACAGAATTTACTATCAGTGTTTGTGTTCAATATGTGATGACCAATTCAGGATTATTAGGACATACATGATTATAATATATAATTATTTTTTGTGTCCATTACCCAATTTTGCCCTAACCCCTTCACCTTCCCACTTTCCCACCTGTAGTAACCATAGTTCTGTTCTCTCTTTCTGAAAATTCAAGGTATTATTGTGGTTGTTC
>NW_007733662.1:87493-106470 GCF_000696425.1 Galeopterus variegatus | reverse complement strand
ATTTCTTTAAGTGCAGTACAGCCAGTCTTTCCTCCCTTGTTGAAACAGATCATCCATTTCTGCTGTTCAATCTTTATTCCATTGCTTAGCTCAGTACTTGGTCCAGAATAGTTCAACAGAAGCCTTTTGAATGAGTGATCGAGTAAATTAACATATGTGATGGGAGAGGTTTATAGCACATGGACATTATCCGGTCCACATAAACTGTTTATTTTCATGAAAAGTAGGCTTTAGATTAGAATAACTTATATTTTAGGACTACATATGGTGATGATCATTGTTGGGAAAATATAGGAAAATGGTCAGGGTCCCTCACATGTTCGGAATCTTGCTGAGCATTTGATGTAAATAGGCACGTGCGCCCAAGTGTTCCTTGGTTATTGTCTCATGTAATGGCGCATGTGCATCCAGGTGTTCTGGGTTATAGACTTATGTATAAAGGATGAGTGGCTCAGATCCTCACTGCAACCCCATCCCTGGGATGCCTGGGGGGCTTGGGGAGGCCGCTACTGCTGCTGGAGGCTGTTGTTGCCAGTGCCTCCAGGATGATCCGAGAGCCCACCACAGCTTCTGGACCTGTAAGCTGCTGCTGCCCTTGCCGAGAACTGAGCTCGTGTCATCTGCCAACGGCTGCCAAGATCTTTCCCCAATTTCCTAGCGTGGACCTGAGTGTGAGGGGTCTGGTGGCCTAGTCTGTACAATGGGTTTGAAAGGTCTGAGCCCTAGCCCTGACAATATAAATGGAAACTTAGTATAACTAAAATAACGAAACATTTTGGCTTTAATTATGATTTGCCTAACTCAACAACTGGTGTAGCTTTACAATTGGCTACATTGGCATATTCTGACATTAGCCATTAGATTTACAATCATAGATATCAGGAAGTATACAGTTCGGTTTAGTTTTGAGACACTTGCATTTTGGGACTTGTGGTATGAATGTGAAGAGTGTGCGTGTGTGTGTGTACATGGAGCTGGGGGCAGGGAGTCCCGTGTTAGAATGACCTAGGGAAGTCTTGCAGGTTCTGGTTTAGGTCAGAGCTGATCCCTGCCCCAGGGAGGCTGGGACGGCACCAGAAGAGCCTATAGTCTGCTCCAGACCAGATGCTGAATTCTCATTCCTGTCCCTCCAAAGCACTAAGGAATTAATTCAGCTGCCATCATCCCAAAGTCTCAGGGAGGCTCTGTATGGTGGGGTAACTGTAAATTCTGATAGTTGCATAGGAATCTTACCATGTTATAGGATTTGATAATTATATTTTAAAATGGTGAGTTAAATCTCAAAGGGTAAAAACCCTTAAATATAAAATATGTATATTTAAAGTTCAACTGAAGCTTAAAATTGTTTTGTCATTTTTTTTTTTTTTTTGGCAGCTGTCCTGTATGGGAATCCAAACTCTTGACTTGATTGAGTGTCCCCCCAGATTGACCCCCACTGTGACAGCATTAAGAGGGTGGGAAATCCTATTGTGGTAATTGAAAGGTGGGGCCTTGAAAAGGTGATTAGATTGTAGGACCATGCAGTAGTGAATGGATTAAGGCTTTAAAAGGAGAGTGCAGGAGGAGCTATTTCGTGTCTGTGTTCCTTGGAATTTGAACTTCCCAGCCTCTAAAACTGTAAGCAATAAATTTCATTTTCTTATAAACTACCCAGTTCCAGGTATTTTGTTACAAGCAACAGAAACAGAAAACTTGGTGTTATAAGGCTGTCCTCTAACTGTCTAGCAAACCCTGCTGTTCTTTTGTTTTGACATGTTTTATATTATCTGTCTTGCAAAATCTCAGTATCTTCTTGTTGGGCTGAGTCACAGACCCTTCAAACCCAGTGTCGGGCTGACTGGGTCATAGACCCTCATATGCAGGTCGCAAGCTAGGTAACTGAAAAAATCCTGGTAGCTGATAGCAAGATTGACATGCTTTATTCAGATGCCAGCTCAGTCCCCCAGTGGACCAGAGCCATTGTCTTTTATACAAGAGTCAGATAACCATGGAATACGTGGGTGTGAGTCAAATAACCAAGGAACAGCTGGGTGCGAATCAGATAACCAAGGAACACCTGGGCACACATGCACAGTTAACATATTTACAACAGACATGCTGGGTTATGTTCAGCTGAATATGAAGTGAGGGAGCCTGACCAGTCTGTCTCCACTTTCCTCACACTTGTGTTTGTCTCTTTCAATGTAGATTAAACTTTTCTTAAATTCACTTTTTTTCTGCTGAAGTATTTAAGTAAATTACAGATGGCATGATGTCCTATCTTCAAATCCTTCTGTGTACATCTGTAAAAAATTTTTAAAATTTTCTGATGTAGCCAAAATAATATGGTCACTCCTAACTAAATTAACAAGTCTTTAGTATCATCTAATACCTGATTTATATTAAAATTAACCCAGTTGTCCCTAGATTGTTATTTATATCTTGTTTATTGAAAGTAGGATCCAATCCAGGATCATGCATTGCTTCTGGTTATTATGTTCTGTGAAATTCATTTAATCTAAAACTGTTGTTTTTTCATTGTCTTGTAAAACATCCCACCTTCAGATTTGTCTGATTGCCTCTTCAGAATGTCAACTTGTTCTTCTACCTTCTGTATTTGCCAGAACCTGGAAATTAGATCTAAAGGCTGAAATAAGATACAACTTGAACATTTTTGGCAAGATACATCATATGTGATATACGCTTCATATTGTGCCACAAGAGGAGATATATAAATACCTGCCTGCCCCACCATTAATGATGCTAACATTGATCACTAGATTCAGGTGATGACAGCCTGATCCTTCAATTGTGAAGTTACATTTTCCCTTTGTGACAGAGTATCCTCTATGATATTACTTTGATACAACATGAATGTTCATTTTTATTTTTATTTATTTTTATTTTTTATTTTTTTATAAAAAGATGACCGGTAAGGGGATCTCAACCCTTGACTTGGTGTTGTCAGCACCACGCTCAGCCAGTGAGCGAACTGGCCATCCCTATATGGGATCCGAACCCGGGGCCTTGGTGTTATCAGCACCGCACTCTCCCGAGTGAGCCATGGGCTGGCCCTGAATGTTCATTTTTATATTATCCATTCTCCTATTGCTTTTCACCCCAACTGGTAATTCTTGCCTGAATCAGTAACTTTGCATAACTATCATTTTTCTAATTCTGCCATTTCTTCCGCATTAGCTAACATTTGACTAACAGAGTTCTTGTTCATCAATTGGGACTATCTGGTACCCTGAAATAATTCTGTTGGAAAGGCAGATTAAATGCTGAATTTTTACTTTTTAATTTCCAATTTCAAAGTAAGGAATTGATTTAATGGACATTTTAAATGATGGCAAATGAATTTTTTCCTTGCTTTTTTTTTTAAATATCCTTACAGACTAATGGATTTTCATGAATTGAATGAATGTTTTAATCAAGTACAATCATTATTCTTTTTATGCTGTTTGTTTTATATTCAGTTTATTGAAATGTTAGCCTTCTATTTGTTAAATACAACTCCGTTAATTTTTTAGCACTTCCTTGCTTCCTTGTACAGCAAAATGTGTGAGTTTATCTCACAGCTTCCTTGTCCCAAATGCCAATTAGCCACTTTACTAACAAGCCCTCATTTCTTTTGGTAGGAATCTTATTAGACACCCACATCCTGGCACTTGTAATGTCTATTGTGTACTGGGATGACAATGTTTATAGACCTTTTCAGTGGTCTGTTTAGTTCTTGAATTTTGATATTGAAAGTTTGGATAATGAAAATTCAGTGTATTAGTCCATTTTTCTTGCTTATAATGAAATAACTGAAACTGGGTGATTTATAAAGAAAAACAAAATTCATTGCTTACAGTTTCTGAGGCTGGGAAGTCCAAAGTCCATCTGGTAGTAGTGACAGTGACTCAGGGGTCTCACATTGCAAGATGGTGGAAGCAGAGAGAGCAGAGAGAGAGCGAGACCGACTCGACTCTTCTTTTAAAGGACTCAGAACCATGTCTATAACCACCCTTTTTAATCCATTCAGTACTGCATGGTCCTACAATCTAATCACCCCCTCAAGGCTCCAGTTTTCACTTACCATAATAGGATTTCCCATCCTCTTAACAGTCACAGTGGGGGCTAAGTTTCTAATACATAAAACTTGGGGTACACAATTCAAGATTCATTGAGTTTGGGGGGGGACATAATTCAATCCAGTCCATTCAGATAATAAGGGGTATCTCTATTTTGAAAAATAATGGGATGTATTGTAATGAGAGTAGATTTTAAGTGTTCTCACTACAAAACATAAATATGTGAGCTAATGCATGTTGATTAGCTTGATTTAGCCATTTCACAATGCCAATTCACAATTACAAAGCATCATGTTCTACACCATAAATACATACAATTTTTATTTGTCAATTAAAAAAATAAATGAGAAAAAAGGGATTCATATTTCTATTTTCAATTTAATGTTTTAAGTAGCTACTTGATTTTATAATGTATCTTGTCTTTTCCATTGAAAATTTTGACTACCAATAACAAACATTGCTTTATCTTACAATAGAAAGAAAACAATTTCAAAATAATATTAATGTTACAATTAAAAAATGAAGTTTAGGGCCGAGCCTGTGGTGCACTCGGGAGAGTGTGGCGCTGGGAGTGCAGCAGCGCTCCCACCACAGGTTTGGATCCTATATAGGGATGACCGGTGCGCTCACAGTGCTCACTGGCTGAGCACAGTGTGGCCGGTCTCAAAAAGGACAAAAAAAAAAAAAATGAAGTTTAAAATTTCTTATTTTCATAATATAGGTTGATTTTAATGGAAGAATTAATTTAACTACTTTTATGTAATTACTTTTCTTTGAAATATGTCTTATCTGTTTTGTTTTTATCATAGGTTGATCATTTTGGATTTAATAATGTGAAAACTTTTAAACAGCGGTACCTAATAGCTGATAAATACTGGAAGGAAAATGGTGGATCAATACTT
The DNA here is from genome assembly GCF_000696425.1 of Galeopterus variegatus. Lineage (NCBI taxonomy): Eukaryota > Metazoa > Chordata > Mammalia > Dermoptera > Cynocephalidae > Galeopterus > Galeopterus variegatus. The sequence continues at coordinate 101,510 of NW_007733662.1, read as the reverse complement.
TTCTACACTGGTAATGAAGGGGACATTACCTGGTTTTGCAATAATACGGTATGTGAAGATTTGTGACATTTCAGTGCTCAATTTGCCTTTTATTAGGATAAACTGGAAAAAATGTTTTGCAGCATACGAGTATATGACCAAAGAATTACAGCCTTAAAGAATTACAAGTGAAGAGAATGAAATACTATTTTTGGAAAAATTCAGTTGCAAAAGGTTTTGTTTTTGTTTTGTTTTGTTTTAATCCCTGCTTATTTCTATAATGAACAAGGATATGAGGGAAGTGGGCATAGGAGTGTTATTACATATAGTTTGTTTTGATTATGGTCAGGAAAGAGCAGGAATTTTTGTAGTTTGTTCAGTATTATATTCTCAGAATCTAGGACTGTATTAGGCATACAATAGGTGTTTAATAAATATTTGTTGAATGAATGAATAAAATCTAAACAAAGCCAATGCAAAAGAAAAAGTATACAGGTTTTGCTGTCAAATAGGAATGGACTAAGGTAAAATAGTAGCTATCTTTTAGTTTAGTTTTCTTGTTCTGCCATTTTTCTTATATGTGCTTGTAAGGGTTAAAAATAGTATAGCTTGTCAGCTTGCTTCCCTGACTATATTTCCTATCACCTTTTATAATAATACCTAAATTCCTTAAAAAAACCTCCTTAATTTAAAAGTATACACGAAAAGAAGACATTCTCTTTTTCAGTGGTGAGACTGAAAAATGTCAATTTTCTACCAAAAAGCTAGTCTTAAAGTGGGGACTGAATCATATTATCTCCAATGCTAATGTCTGGCATGGTGCCTGGTATTGTTCAGGAGGCCTCAGGAAATGTTTGTTGAACTGACTTGAAAGTAAAGATATGAATCCAATTAAGCTGTTACTGCATTCTTCACATCTCTGTGTTAGTCGAAACAAAATAATTCCCTTAGAAATTAAATCCTAGGATGTCTACTTTTTTTAGGTCAGAGACAAATGAAATCAGTACTTCCTTTCTTTTAGATGCCTGCTCTGTTATTTGGTGAAACAGCAGAAGGTGCCTTGTCTCTTTTCTTTTCCATGTGTGGTTTCTCTTTTATTCCAAGGCAACAGGGGAACTTCTCCTGTCCAGTGATTTTCCCAGCTCCTTTCTGTTTTCTTATAGGCAGATAGCTGTTCCTGCGTTCACCAGACCCCACTGCTCTGACAGGCATTGTGGCAGAACTTAAGGCTTGCCAGGGAATCTCTGTTCTCAGAAGTGGTAGAAAGGAAGGGGATACTCAGTGTAGGAACAGTTACAGAGAACTGACTAGAGGCAGATCCTAGAAGAGCAGATCCTGGCCCTTCCCCAGCCCCAGACACCTTCCTTTACATGTTAAAATGTTCCAATTGCACATTCACTTCTGGACATTCATTTATTTAGAGTCAGTGTAGCAGAGTGGTCAAGAGTGAAGACTTCAACCAGACTGATGAGGTTTGAATTTTGGTTTTAATACTTTGCTGTGTGACTCTGGGCAAGTTTCTTATTCTGTACCTCAGTTTTCTCATCTGTTAAATGGGCACAGTAATAACATCTAGTTCATAGAGTTGTCATAAAGACTAAACAAGATTAAGGGACTTACAGGCAAATAATGTTAATAAATGATAATATATTACATGAACCTCTTTTGAAAGATAAAAACACCCCTGAAATAGATGCTGGCAAATAATCACTTATTGCATGTGAATCAGTACAATTAAATTGCTTTCTCTCAAAGCCTGAGGTCAACTCCAGAGAGGAGTGTTTGTTTTGACGGATGGTCCTTATCCTTAAGGCACACACAGTCTGGTGAAGTAAAACTCACATGCAAGCAAATATTGCAGCACAGTAATAAAGCTCTATCCCTAGCACAGTGGTGTTGAGAGGAGGGAGTGATCAGCACTGCCAGGGTGGGGCTCTCAGTGGAGGGCATGCTTGAGTTGGGTGTAGCAGGATCTGTAGATAAATGGCAGGGAATGAATTGGTCTTTAAAGAGAGAAGGTGGGAGGGGGGGATTATCAAAACTATCACAGGTAAGTTAAATTCTTCATCCTCATATGCATGCAGCTCTTCTAATTGTTCATTTATTGATCAAAACAAAAACATTTTGAGGTTCTTTGTCCTTGTTAGGGAGTAGCAACTCATTAAAAAGCAACAATGTGCACTAGGAATGACTAATAGTTTTAATCTGTGCTAAATTTAAATCTAATTGGTTGATGTTGACTGCCTAGAATGCTTTGTTCAGTAGGATTTTTAGGCCACAACTGAGGTAAGTGAAAAAAAGCGATGATTGATTAATGAACAGCCATAGGTGTTGGAGCAAGTAGGTCTGACAGCACTTGATGATTGTGCTCTGGAGCCAGACAGCCTGTGTTTGAAACTTGGCTCTGCCATTTACTAGTTGTGTGAATGTGGAAGGATATTTAAACTCTTGTGACTCACTGTCTTTGTCTATAAAATGGAGATAATCAAAGTGCCTGTCTCTTACATTGTTGTGATAATTAGGTGAATTAATGCTTACAAAGTGTTTAGAATAGTGCCTGACACATTGTAAGCACTCAGTTAATATTAGTTGTTAGCTATTATTTGTTTTCCAATAAATAAGATTAATATAAAATCCCAAGGGATTATTTCTTCTGTTTTCTCTCTTATGTTGCAAATGCCTATGAGTAGCTGGCTAACCTAGATATCTTCAGCTCTTCCGTAGAATATCTGGCACACAGTGCAATTTGAAGACTATTTTAGACATAATGTTTGATTCTAGGGTGAAAGTGTCAGGATAAGAAGAGTTGTAGTGACTAGTGGATGAGCAACCTGAGTTGATTTTTGATTAATATAGTGTGAGATTGATGTGCAACAGTGAAACAGCAATTGTGCCATTTATTTGTAGAACAAGCATAAATTGTGCAACTTTTCAGAGAGTGCTTTTTGGTCTGGTTTAACATCTATTTCATATGGTTTGCAAAAAGGGTCAGTGACTTATTTCACGTCCTGATTTTCTCTCGTGACTTTGTAAACTTTTCCTAGGGGTTTATGTGGGATGTGGCTGAGGAACTGAGCGCTATGTTGGTGTTTGCTGAACATCGATACTATGGAGAATCCCTACCATTTGGTGCCAGCTCATTCAAGGTAAGTATACTTTTTGTTTTTGTGCGTTTTTTTGGCGGCTGACTGGTATGGGGATCTGAACATTTGACCTTGGTGTTATAACACTGTGCTGTAACCATCTGAGCTGACTAGGCAGACTCAAGTTAAGCATACTTTTTACTTTTAAGTTTAGAAGATTTTTTTTTAAGGTTAGAACATTTTCTAATTACATGCCCCACTGTGAGATACCTTTAATTTGAACTGCCTAAAATCTCAATAATTTATACTCAAACATTCCTTTTTATATATAATTTGAACAGATAGAGGCTTTTTTTTTTTTGCCATATTATTATCATTTCTAATGTTAATAGTTTTTAACTCAGCCAGGTAAATCTTATTCTATGGCTGTAGAGACAGTGCAGGGAGCGTTTCATTGTTCCAAATATGTCAGTAAACAATTTTGCTTTATAAACTATACACTTACATTGTTGGGCCTGCCACTGGAAAAATATAATGAGTACATAGTATTTGTCTAATGTGTTTTTCAATAAAATATAATTAATAAAATAAGGACAAATGAGCTCTATGATTCAGAGGCCAACTGGCCACTTGGATTCCCTTCCAGCCTTTTCTGTTCTCACAAGGAGCTTTGGCCTCATCCGTAGATTCTGCACCTGATAAACCAGGACACTTTTTTCTCAACTGAGTTACTTGTGCGCTACCCTGTGATTCTGGCTATATTAATTTGCCATTTGTACTATTGTTTACTTAACATTTTTCTATAAACAATTCACTTTTTAAACTTAGAATTATCTTAACCAAAGACTTTATATACTAATTATTTTTTTCTAAATTACATTAAAATAAAAATAATAAATGTTACATTAAAAATGTTTGCACTCTACCTAAGATCATCTTGCATACCACCAGCATACACATATCATGCTTTTGGGGAACTCTCAGCTAGAAGAACTTAAGGTCAGTCATTTTCTAGGCTGCTTGTTTTGTTTTGTTGTTTTTTGTGATTTTCCTCATTCTTTTATTCCTGAAAAATATCCCTCCAGTTGTGTTTATTTTAACATAGATTATTTAACCATTCTTTTATTTACTTATTTATTTTTATTTGACATGTCTTTATTTAACTTTAATTTGGGGGGGGTTTTGGCTTTTTAAATAGTATTTTGTTGTTGTTGTTGAAACATAATTGATTACACACATTTTTGACTATCCGTATTTGTGCAGAATATGTAATGATCAAATCAATATTATTAGGATGTTCATTATTACAAATTATGATTATTCTTTGTGTTCCTTACCCGATTTCTCCCTAGCCCCCCTCTTCCTCCCCCTTTCCCACCTCTTGTAACAATAGGTCTGTTCTCTCCCTCTGAAAGTTCAATATATTATTGTGGCCTGTCCTTCCTTCCTTCCTTTTTTCCTTCCTTCCTAGCTCCCACTTATGAGTGAGAACATGAAGTGGTATTTCTCTTTCTGTGCCTGGCCTATTTCACTTAACATAATTTTCTCCAAACTCAGTTATGTAGCTGAGAGTGGCAGAATTTCATTCTTTTTTATAGCTGAGTAGTATTCCATTGTGTGCATATACCACATTTTTCTTATCCAGTCATCATGGATGTTTAGGTTGGTTCCAACTCTTGGCTATTGTAAATAGAGCTGTGGTGAACATGGTAGTGCAGGTATCTCTTCAACTTGATAATTTCCATTCCTTTGGGTATATACCTAGAAGTGGGATGGCTGGATCATATGGTAGTTCTATCTGTAGTTGTTTGAGAAACCTCCATACTGTTTTACATTATGTCTGTACTAATTTACAGTCCCACCCACAGTGTGGAAAAGTTTCTTTTTCATCATATCCTTGCCAGCATTTCTTATTCTCAGTCTTTTTGATAATAGCCAATCTAACTGGGGTGAGATGATCTCAGTGTGGTTTTGATTTGCATTTCTCTGGTGATTAGTGATGTTTAACATTTTTTCATGTCCTTGTTAGCAACTTGTATGACTTCCTTTGAAAAATGTCTGTTGAGCTTCTTTGCCCATTTTTTAACTGGATTCTTTTTTTTTTTTTTTACTGTGATGTTGTTTGAGTTTCTTATATATTCTGGATATTAATCCCTTGTTGGATTTATAGTTTGCAAATATGTTTGCAAATATTTTCTTCCATTCTGTAGGTTGTCTTTTCACTCTGTTGATTGTGCAGAAGTTTTTAGTTTTTATTACCTAACATTGGTAGTTACATATCGTCACTTCTGCCACATTCTGTTCATTAGGAACAAGTCATTAAGTTCAGCCCAAGTTCAAAGGCAATGGAATTGGGCTTCACCTTTTAAAGGAAGGAGTGTGAAGAATTTGCACACATATTTTCACGAAAGCTTTTGGCCCCCTCAGCTCAGGAGGACTCTTTTTGAGCTTCACCTTCCTACACTGTGGTTGGGAAATTGTTCTCACAAAGAGAGCTAGACAACCATGGAACTTACTTCATGAATTTTCCTTCTCTCAGGGATCATTGTCTTGTGTTGACTGTTTTCTAGGGCCTGAAAATAGAATTGTTGTTCTTTTGCCTTTCAATTTTATAGTTGTTTACAATAGGGAGACTAGTGTGTTTCTGTTGTTAGTGTACATAATCTCTCTGATAAAGAAGGTTAAGCTTTATTTTTACTGATAATTCTTACCTCAATTGTCCACAGGATTTAGTTTATCTTTGCTTATATGGTAAACATTTTAAATGTGTCAAGATTTGAAATAAAAGTTATGAGTTGTCCGTTAAGCTTAGTTTTATATTCTGTCATATATGCTGTTAAATGTTATTTATAGTTTATTTCTATTGTTTCTACAACTTCAACAAGATTTTTGGGAAATACTATTTAATGGTAATTACATTTGAATTCAGAATATGTTCTTCTACAAAGTTAAAATCATTTTTTCATGAGTTGTTTAAATCAGCACAGCTATTGCTTTAACACTGGGCAGTTTAGCTCCATTGCTTAGAAATTCTATTTGGAGAAAAGCTTATCTGACTCTGGCTCTTTTTCTGGATCTATGCTATGCCTAAGCTGCTATTATGTATATATTTATACCCATGTTCTTTGTTATTTTTTTTTTAGGATTCCAGGCGCTTGAATTTTCTGACATCAGAACAAGCTCTGGCTGATTTTGCAGAGTTAATCAAACACTTGAAAAGAACAATCCCAGGAGCTGAAAATCAACCTGTCATTGCCATAGGGGGCTCTTATGGTGGCATGCTTGCAGCCTGGTTTAGGATGAAATATCCTCATATGGTAGTTGGGTAAGTACATTTATTAGACATGAGCACTTCTTAGTGATTGTCAAGGCAGACTTAGAGATTTGTTTTGGGTACAACATGCTCCATTCTATCGTATTGAGATTTCTAGTTTCTGTCTGATTATTTTTCTCACCATTTTTGTTCAATCTTGGTTACCATTTTAAAACTTGTGTTAGATGAGTTATGCATTTTTTTTCTTTTCTCCTTTCTGTTTTCTTTACCATTTAGAGCTCTTGCAGCTTCTGCCCCTATATGGCAATTTGAGGATTTGGTACCTTGTAGTGTATTTATGAAGATTGTAACTACAGATTTTAGGAAAAGTGGTCCAAATTGTTCAGAGAGCATCCGCAAGTCCTGGGATGCCATTAATCGTCTCTCAAATACTGGTAAGCTTTAATCAAGAGAATGGAATGAGGTTTTTTTACTTTTAACCTTTCATTTGTTAAACTTAACACTTCCTACTTTCTAAGTAAATGTTTTATTAAAGTATAACATTGTCTTAGTCTGTTTCTGATGCTTATAATAAAATATCTGGAAGGGGGTAATCTATAAAGAAAGTGAAATTTATTGCTTCCAGTTTCTGGGGCTGAGAAGTCCACAGTCCAGGGAACACATCTGGTGAGGGTCTCGGTGGTGGCAACAGTGACCCAGGGGCATCACATGGCAGAAAATAGCAGAGCAGAGAGAGACTAACCTCCTCATTCACTGTCATTTTAAAGCCCTCCAAACAGTGCCCATGACGACTATTTTAAGTCTGTTCACTACAGCATGGTCCTGCAATGTAATCACCTCTTCAAGGCCCCAACCTTCAACTACTATAATAGGATTTCCCACCTTCTTAACACTGTCACAGTGGGGGTCAAATTTTGGGAGGACACTCAATCCAAGGCAAACATACATATAGATAACTACATAAATCAAAATGCATAGCTTGATGAATTTTCACAAAGCGAGTATATAGTGTAGTTAGCATCCAGATCAAGAAACAACATCATCTGCATCTCTCAGTAACTTTGTGGCCCCTTCAGTCTCTACCTTTATACCTACATGGCTAATCACTATCCTCACTTCTACAACCATAGATTAATTTTGCTTGTTCTTGAAGCATGTGGGGGTACTTCAAAAAGTTTGTGGAAAAATGGAATTAAAAGATAATATGAATCTTCCCATGAACTTTTGGGAGACCCCTCATAGTACTTTTTCTTTCCTGCTATCTTTTGCTCAAAAGTGCTGTTTTTTACATACTTTCATTTGTTTTATTTAGGTTGTAGTTTATGCATTCTCATTGTTCTATATTTTATTTATTTATTTCTATAGTATCTTAAAAAGGCGAATACTTCAGAATACTAATTCTGGTAAACTCCGTGAGGATAGGCAACTTGTTTATCATGGGATTATCCAGTTGCTCTAAAAATATTTTAATGAATGTTGAAAAAAATGTTTTTGGAAAAATGACATGAAATATTGAAATACTAATAAATGATCTGTAAAGCCTGTTGACCAGTGCTTTTTAGATTCCAACAATGTGATTCTATTCCCAGGTGGTGGTTTGCAGTGGCTTACCGAAGCCCTTCATTTATGCAATCCATTAACTTCTCAGGACATTCGAAAATTGAAAGACTGGATCTCTGAAACCTGGGTGAATCTGGCAATGGTGGACTACCCTTATGCATCTAACTTTTTACAGCCTTTGCCTGCTTGGCCTATCCAGGTAACAGGAAAAATGTTCACTCATTATTTTTTTTATTTTTTTAAAAGATGACTGGTAAGGGGATCTTAACCCTTGACTTGGTGTTGTCAGCACCATGTTCTTCCAAGTGAGCTAACTGGCCATCCTTATACAGGGATCCGAACCCTTGGCCTTGGTGTTATGAACATGACAGTTTCCCAAGAGAGCCACAGGCTGGCCCTCTCTCATTATTTTTAATAACATACTTCTCATTTTTTTTCATATGCTTTCTTTGACTTTCAGCATCAGAGAAAATTCCAGTGATATAGGGGATCTGGAGTCAGTTAAACTTGGGCTAGAATCCTGAGTTCTTGCCCTTTCTAATTATGCAATCTTGGACATGTTACCTAACTTTTCTCAACTTTGCTTTCCTCATTTGAAAAATAGAGATAAAACATATGAATTACAGAGTAGTGTGAATTAGAAATAAGACCAATAGTTGCTGTTGATGGAATAATTACTATGTGCCAAACCCCAGGCCATGCATTTTGCATACATAATTTATTTAATCTTTGTGATATATGTGTAACACCTAGATATATGTAGTACATGATTGATGCTTAATAAATGGCAGCTGTATTACTACTATGATTTGGCTGGCTGCTAAGGCATTCTAAGTGCTACACACATCATGAAGGGGTGATCCCCATGAAGCACGGTGGAGAGGAAAGAACACTGACTTGGATCCTGAAGGTGAGGGTTTGGTCCAGAAGCATTGCTTACCAGCTGTGTGATCTTGGGCACGGTGCTCTTCTTCCCAGAACCTCCATGTCTTACTCTGCAGAACGGGATAAAATACATGCTGGATATGGTTGTGCTGAAGATCAAATAAAATTTTGGATGTGAAACCATTCAGGAAAGTGCAAATATACATCAGACCATAAATTTTAAGTTTCTTTTTATGTCAAAATTCTTTTGTTGCATATGCTCTTCCTAAGCATTCCTTTGTAAAGAACTTTCCCCTTAGTTTTAAAAACAAAGGCTAGCCAACTTGATGATTAAGTTTAGAGAATATAACTGACTCTACATCTAGAATGGGTGCTGGAAATGAAAAAAGAAGTGGTAATATGAGAGTCAGGTTTCAAAAGCATTTTTAATTTAACTATCCCTTTGAACTATTAAATGCACACCTTGCTTAAAACTTTGAAACTAAAATGGAACAAGTCCACTTGCTGTTAGTTATTTTTCTTCATGTAAAAAGTAGAAGGACCAATGAGTGTCTTGCACATAGCAGGCTGGAGGTAAATATGTATTGAAATAAAGTGAATTTTAACAAAGCCAAGTTATTAAAAAGAGCAGATCTCTTTCATGTTAAGAAAACCTGACTCAAAATAATGAGGAAAAATTAAACCAGTTTCATAAATGTCAACACACTAATAATACCTTATTATTTTGCTATTGTTATTGTATATATACTATTATTATTATATAATTATATATAATGTTGAACATATTATATATATTATTATTTTACTATTTACAAAGCACTTTCATATACGCTGTCTCATTTAATCCTCACAAAAATACTGTGGGAAAAAGAGGTATAATCTCAGATTAGTGGAATAGAAATTTTTTTTATTTAAATTTTTTTTATTGAAACATTGATTATACATATTTGCAGGGTATAGAGTTGAATATCAATACATGTATGTAATGTATGATGATCAGATCAGAGTGATTAGCATATTCATCATTATAAAACTTAATCATTTTTTTGTGATAAGGACATTTGATCTCTTCTAGCCATTTGATAACATGCAGTAAATTATTGTTAATTATAGATGCCTAGCTCAACAGTCCACCCACAGAACTTATTTTTCCTACCCCCCTGTTACGAGTCCATTAACTGACTTCCCACTATTCTCCCTCCCTCTCTCCCTTTCCTGCCTGTAGTAACCACATATATTAGTCTCTGTTGCTTATAATAGAAATACCTGAAATTGGTAATGTATAAAGAAACAATGTAGTAGAAATTCAAGCTCAATTAAGGGGTGGTGTAAGTGAGATTTGAACTTGGGTCTGCCATCGTTTAAAGCCTATGATCTTCTCCCGCACTGCATTGGATTAGGTGGAGAATTGACTGAAGGTTTGGGTGGATCGCTGCTCACAATGTGACAAATATCAGATTTAGCTCTGTACTCTATCTGTGTACAAAGTAAGAATTCCATTTGCATCTTTATTTTCACTTGGAGAACAAATGAGTTGTCAGATGATAAAAACATATGGGAATTCTGTTATTATTTAGAACAGAGTTTGGCAAGCTTTATAAAGGGCTACATTTTAGGCTTGGTAGGCTGTATGGTTTCTGTCACAATTGCTGAAATGTGCAGCTGTAGCATGAAAGTAGCTGTAGATAATACATATAGCTGTGTCCAATAATACTTTATTCATAAAAACAGGCAGTGGGCTGGATTTGGCCTAGGGTTGTAGTTTGTTGACCCCTGATCTGGAAAAAGAGCCAAAGGAATACAGCTGGTTTTCATTATTTGGAACAGGGAACAGTCTAACTTTGGTTTTCTCCCTACTTCTGTAATATAAGATATTTTGCTGTTGAGTCATAAATGTAAATAAATATTTTATCTTTCACTCTCCTAGATAATTACGTAAAACCAGTGAAGTACATCTCAAATATTTTGTTGTCTATTTTTTATTTAATATAATCCTTCTTTTATCTTTTGTTATAAAAGGTTATTTTTAAGACAAGATAACTTTGTGTCTTTCTCCCACAATCACCTTTTACTTCTTTTATCCAGGATTAGTTCTTGTCAATATCTTCAGTTATTTTTTTTACCATCGTTATCCTTTCTCTTGACATATTAAGGAATTCTTGATTGCTTATAATATATTTATGATTCTGTTTCCTGCCTGCACCCCATCAAAAGTAATTTTCTCTTTTGCTTCTTTCTTGAGAAATTTACATTGCCTCTTTTTTCAATTTCATCCTGTAGCTAGTTATCCATGTGATTTTAGAATTTTTCTACTGCATGTTTCCCTCCCAGACTTTTAGCTTTGGATCACTTTCTTTTACTGTTTATTCTCTTTCTCCTTTCTTGACCCCCCTCTCTGTTCTCCCAACCCACTAATCCCTGGGACATTACCCCGTTGGGGACCGCTCTTTCACTTGGATAGTTCCATTTAACCAGGACTCCTCCTCCCTCTGATACACTTCCTCCTTTTTAAAGGCTGACAAACAGCCGTACTTTTCTGAGTCTGTAACTCAGGCTTAGGATGGTGAGATAATATGTAACAGTCGGGTTATGAAAAAAAGCAGGTGATTTCCAATTCTATCTGGACCTTGTACAGTTCTGAAGGATCCATGGGCAGCAACTAAATGCCATTTTCCGTGTCAATTCAAGTAACATTCTTTTTAATTTGTCTTTGGGCTTTGCACACTCAGACTCCATTTACTTTTGTTTACTGTTAAAAGAAGCTGCAACATTCATGCAGAAATAATCATGGACTTGGCTGGTAGAACACAAGGAAGAAGAGAAAAGGGAAATAGAACCCCTCTGTCATTTGACTGTTCTGTCAGCATAAAAACCACTAGGTTTCTTCTCAGCTTCAAGAGCAGGTTTAAAGGATACTGTAGTTTGTTTTGGAATAATTTTTTAGCTGATAACTCATCAAATATTTTAGCTTAGCCTTCTGAGCATGCAGATAGATATAGAGAAATAATAAGACATAAGATAGAAAATCTCTTCCGTTCTTCTTGGTGTTTGATAATGTATGCGACCTCTCTGGGTGGTTTAAGCGGTTTAGGTGCATTCTATGAAAAGGGAGCTTTTAATGACAAAACTAATGTGATTATCTGAGTGAGTGTGAGAGGGGTATTGAAGCCTTAGAGAAAGAAAATCTGTTAGAAAAGCTGAATGTATCTGCTTAATCCTTTCTCTAATGTGGATGGACCAGGCTCTCTGAGAGGAGATTGGTCTTTTTTTTTTAAAAAAACCTATCTTCTTTCCTTCCTCTTTTGAAACATTTTCTTTTTTTCTCTTTCTTATTCAAGTACTTATCCTCATAGGTAGAGACTCTTGAAGCTTTTAAACAAATCATTATCTTTATTTTTCTCTGGTATATGTGAGGTCAAAGGGAAGAGCCTAAATATTTGGGTGCAGATCTGATTAGCTTGGTACTAAGGTTGCATGAATATTCTACTTTCTCCATTATTTCTATACTTTTAAAAACCAGAATCATTAAAATGAACTTCTAATGCTCTTAAGTGTTTACTGAATGTTCACCTTTATTCTAGGAAATAGAAAGTGAATTAAGTCTATCTATTACAAGTGTTGATTCTTAATGCTCATATTACTCTACTCTTTTATAGTTCTCTTTTTACTGTTGCATGTTTTAGAAGTTTTGTGATTTTATATTGCCACAGAATTCCTTCTAAGTTTTTACCTAAAACAAACAAACTTAGAAAAATATAAGGACACTCTAAGAATCAAAAAATATAAAAGAAAAAAATTAAGCATGAGACTATAGATATATTTAGGCACTGTTAGTGTTATTTTTTTCTCACATTATAACTTGCAAAATTGAGCACTTGTAGTATAGTGGTTACAAATGGAAGCTCCAGGGTGAGTCTGCATTTGAATCTCAGCTCTGCTACTTCCTTGCTGTGTGGCTTTGGGCAAGTTGCTTAACCTCTCTGTGCTTGAGTTTCTTCATTTGCAAAATGGGGATAATAGCAATTGTCATGCTAATTAGAATTATTATGAATATTTCACAGAATCTGGTGTACAGTAAGTACTAAATTGATGCTAGTTATATAATAATAACAATAGTTATTATTGTTATTATATAATCAGGAAGGCAGATTATTATACCAGGATTTTGTGCTCAAAGTCTGGGTTTGGAACCTATATTCATAGTTTTTAAATCGTGTATCGATAACCAGGACTTTCTAAGCTTGTTTTCTCCTATGTGAAATTGGAATGATCATTATATGTTGCTACCTGGGTCACTGTGGAGAAGGTACCTGGCCTCAAGGAATATTCAGTTTTACTAACAACCTCAGCCCCAGCTGCCCCATTTTAGTGCATTTATGACTAAAGAGGTTTAAAACGCCCCATGTAGAAATTGTTTAGAAGAAGCCATTTGTTAGTGCCTCAAAATTAATATATAGTTTAGAGGCTACCTAGGTGTTGAGTATTTTGGACAGAGGTGGTTGGCAGGGACTCTTTCCTTGTTGTCTGATTAGATCACAGTCCCTAAGTAAACAATCAACAGGCCAAGTGCTTACCCTCATCACATGTGTAATATCTGCAAATTATCAGGGAGGGACTCTTTCCTTGTTGTCTGATTAGATCACAGTCCCTAAGTAAACAATCAACAGGCCAAATGCTTACCCTCATCACATGTGTAATATCTGCAAATTATCAGGGTTAAGCTGAAATATTAAATGACGTTGAACCAAAATCTCCTATATCTGACTGTTTGACCTATAACGTGGCAATTTCATATGGTTCAACTTAATATATTTACGTGTTTTATGGATCCTACAGATCTTTGATAAAAGTATGTGAATATCTCCTTTGGAATTGCTATGGTCTTTGAATAAACATGGGAATAATGCTGAGGTCTTGCTAGTATGACTTTGGTATTTTTTTTTTCCTTTTTGTCTTTTTTTCGTGACCGGTAATGGGATCGCAACCCTCGGTGTCGCGCCCGCACCGCACTCAGCCAGTGAGCTGACCGGTCTCTATATGGGATCCGAACCCTCGGTGGGAGCGTCGCCGCACTCCCAAGCGCCACACTCTACCTAGTGCGCCACCAGGCTGGCCCAGACTTTGGTATTTTTTTGAAACTTTATTAACTCTGCTACCATACCGAAATTGTTAAGGAAGTGCATAGAGATTATGTAGAGATTTTGTTTTTTATGCTAGAGGATGATGTTTGAACTCA
>NW_007733662.1:81133-86816 GCF_000696425.1 Galeopterus variegatus | reverse complement strand
CAGAATCTTTGAGTTAGAAAGAAGCTTTAGAACCACCTAAAATAAAATTCCCGTAGTAAATTTGCAAATACTTTGCAAAAAAAATTTTCAGTGATATTTTTCAGGCCTTCTATCTAGCATACTGGTAGAATTATAAATTGGTATTTCTTTTCTATAAAGAAGCTTGACAGGATGTACCAAAGGCCTTATGTTTATTTCCTTTGAACCACTAATTTCTCTATGAATTTATCTCAAGAAAACAATTAAAGATATGTGTAATGATTTAGCCCTAAGGGTATTTATTGTAGCCTTATTTGTAATGAAAGGTTGGGAATGATCCAAATGACCAGTTTTAGGATTGCTTCAACTATTCTTCACCTCCCCATTCTGATTGCTTCCCTCTGGATTTTCTCATGTTGGTCTGTGTCCTTCTGAAGGTATGGTTCTTGGAACTGGACCCAGTTCTGCAAGGGTGATCTGACCTCACAAAGGACAGTAGACCTAGGATTTCCCTTAATGTGGACATGGAATTTCTATCAGTGGAGGCCAAATTTCTGACCATGATGATCTCTCTCTGTAACTGGGGCTGCCGAAACCCCAGGATTGTCAGCCAGTGCCAGTCTCCAGCCATGTTTGTGTCTTTTAAGGAGTGACAGTAACTGCTATTTGCAGAGATGGCTATTCATGGTGACTCCTTTTCTTTTCCTGACAGAGGCCCAGTGTTTCTTGCTGTAAGAGGGAATCTGATGCCAGCATGTGAGTCATACTCACTTGCTACTGTTCTTTTCTAGAGTTTTAGGCCACATGTTATTACACATCAGTACCTCACTTCTCCCTGACCAGCTTGCATTGTCACCCTGCCTCATCTACCATGCTGTGCTTGAACATAATGCTCTCTGAAATCCATGTGTCTACTCTGTAGTTTTGTGCTGCATTTTGAAAGAGCTGAGTCTGCTGTTGGTGTCCAGATTCAGGAAAGAATGCTGATCAACTGCTGGCAATAGTTAGTTTACTAAATCCTGTGATTGATTCTTGATTTCCATATTGTGTTGAGTATTTCCTATTGGCATATTTCTTAGTAATATTTTCTAAGAAAAGTGCTGTGCAAATGTTAGGTGTTTTTTTGACTTACCACAAATAATCAAGAGTTGTCAAAATAGTAAAACACTGACTTAGTTTTTCTTCAACTTACAATGCTTTAGGTTTGACAGGTTTGTGAAGCTCTTAGTTTAGCTCTGTTCTGTTTCTACACATACATCCTAAACCCTGGTATACCTATTCTTATGACCTCACAGTTACTTTTTTAAGGTATATTCAGTTATTTGGACATTTTAATTTGACTTTTCTCGCACTTAGCATTTCCAAATACTTATTGGTAATGGTGCACACTTTGTCTTCCTTTTGGAAAGTCACACTGCAGTTGAGCATGTTAAAGATGCTGAGAAATCCTGCAGTGAAGAAAGTTGTTCGCGTTTGCTAATACAACATTCCTTAAAAATTTTTGACTAATAAACCTTTTTTAACAATGTACTAACTAACATTTCATAGAAATATTGTTGTGCAGAATATCTTTGGGGAGAGGCATTGAATTTTCTCTACAGTTCATTTCCTCTGTCTTTTTAAGTATCCCTTTTTTTCAAAAGGTGTTACTGGAAGCTCGTTCTAGGCAGAACTGTGATGAGGGACCGGGTTTGCTTTCAGCTTCTTACCTCCTTTCTCAGTCCCTTCCTTTGCTGACTGGGAGCATGTCTTCAGCCCAGGCTTGGTTGTTATTCCTGCTGCTCTCTCTCCGAGGTGGCATGACTGGGCTGCTTCTCTCCTGGCTCCTTCTCTGGACTTATTTCTTCTTTTTTGTCAGAACTTGCCTATTGTATATATGTTTTCCATATGAAATGGGAAAGGACCAGGTCCTGAATTCATATCATAGTGTTGATAGAGGATGTGAGCTTAATGTGTTTTCCTTACCACTGGGGCTATTTGCAGTTTTATAGGGGGACACTTACTAAGCTGTGAAGCTTGATGGATGAGATGTGTATTTTATAATCAGAGAGAACTGGGGATGAACCTAGGTCCTACCATTTACTAGCTGGGTGACCTTGAATAAATGATTTAACCTGAGACTATGTTTCTTCATGTAAAATAGTGGACAATAGTCTATCTGATAAGGTTTTTTGAGGACTAAATAATATAATGGTTGTAAACCCAGGGCTTAATAATTAGTAGCTATTGTTATTATTGTTATTCAGCTATGATTCCTTTGCCTGCCATTTTCCTCCAACATTTTATTATGAAAAATTTAGAACATATAGAAAAGTTAAAATAATAGGACAGTGAACATACATAAACCTAGCACCTAAATTCTATAAGTAATATGTTGCTATATTTGATCTATCACATACAGGTTGAGTATCTCTCATCCAAAATGCTTGGGACCAGAAGTGTTTTGGATTTTGGATTTTTTTTTTTTTTTTTTTTTTTTTTTTTTTTTTTTTTTTTTTTTTTTTTTTTTTTTTTTTTTTTTTTTTTTTTTTTTTTTTTGGATTTTGGAATATTTGCATTGTACTTACTGGTTCAGTATCTCTAATCTGAAAATCCAAAATCTGAAATCCTCCAGTGAGCATTTCCTTGTTGATGCTCAAAAAGTTTCCAATTCTGGAGCATTTTGGATTTCAGATTTTGGGATTAGGGATGCCCAATATATATATATTCACTTATCCATCTCTTTATTCATCCTTTCATCTGTCTTATTTTTAAAATGCATTTCAAGATATGTTACAAACATCTTCACCCTAAATACTTCAGCTTTAATATCATCAACTGGAGTTCAGTATTTGTTAATGGTTCTTTTTCAGGGTGGGTAAAATCTAAATACAGTGAAATGCATTAACTATAAGTGTACCATTTGTTGTGTAATCCAGACCCCTATGAAGACATAGAATAGTTCTGTACCTCAGAAAGTTCCCCATGTCCCTGTCTAGTCAGTCCCTACCTGCACTCTTAACCATGATTATTGACAGTGGTTTTTAGAGCTAGAATTTCAGGCAATTATAGGCTAGTGATAGGAATATTTGGGAACTGGTGAGTTGGAGGATGTGATTCCTATCATACCACAGACTGAAGCTTGGTGTAGCTTTTCTACAAGAAATTTTATAAATTTTACATTTTCAAAAAATTTTGGTCAGTCATTCAGCAAACATTTAATTTCCAGATACCTTACTAAATGCTGGGGGAGACATTCTGGAATCAAGTGAGTATAGCAGAACATCATAGAGGTTCAGATAAAAGTAGGTACAGGGCATAGTGGAGGCACTAAGAAGGGAGTAGTTTAGTTCTTCCTTACTTGAAAACATAGGTAAGGATGGCCTCAGAGAGGAGGTAATATTTGAACTAAGTATTGTAAAAAATAAGTTTGTGTTTGCCAGGCATTAGTTCTTTGGAGAGTGGGAAAGGGTATTTCAGGGGGAACAGGGGCAAAGAGGAAGGAGGAGCTTTGTGTGGTGGCGAATGGTTTTACTAGGCTGGAGCAAAGACTGCAAAGACAAAGCTAGAGTTGTGGATAGAGAGGACTTTGCATACCATGCAAATGGTTTGTGTTTATTCCTGTTACCTGGGGAGTAATTTAAGAAGTTTATTCATTTATGAAGGGTCAAGAGAGAAATTGTCAAGCAATGCAGTTAGATGCTTAAGAATGTTTTATGATCAAATCAAAATCATATTTCTTCTTTATGTTATTAAACTAATTTTATATTTGTATCTTGACTCTTCTATTTATCTCTCCAAAATGACAGGTAGTGTGCCAATATTTGAAAAATCCTAATGAATCTGATTCACTGCTGGTACAGAATATTTTCCTAGCTCTGAACGTGTATTACAATTACTCAGGCCAGGCAAAATGCCTGAATATTTCAAAGACAGCAACTAGCAATCTGGGATCCCTGGGTTGGAGCTATCAGGTAAGTATGTATAATTTCCCCAAGTGGAACTTACTTTTCACTAATAAAGTTGTGCTATAACAGAGAGTACACAAGATCTTGTCACCTAATCTGGATCCAATTCTGTGCTCTGTTACCTTACTTACACTGTGAGACCATGGCAAATATATATTGAATGCTTACCGTGTATCAAATACTATTCTAGGCTTCAAAGATACAAAGATACATAAATAACATATGATCTCATCATCAAATATACCTGGTGACAAGGATAGGTAACTAGACTAATATTACAGTAGGTCTTGATAAGTGCTATAAAGGAAACATTTTATGGACACAAAAGCAGGGGAGTCTAATTTGACTGTCTCTAAGCCTCCATTTCTTCATCTATACAATGAGACTAATAATGATACTACTACTTTCCTTCCAGTGTTATTTTGAGGGTTAATTATGAAATAAAGCAGTTTACAGAGAAGGAATACATAGTCCTATCTTCTGTGACTTCTCAGCCAAACCTTTCTATGAATAGTGAGAGTTTGTATGATATAAAAGTATAGAGTAGGGGCTGTGAAACTAGATTGCCTGAGTTCAAACCCTAGCTTTGCTAGTTACTAGCTGTATGACCTTGGACAATTTACTTAACCTCTTTGTGCCTCATTTTCTCATTAGATTCTCTCCTGGTTTGCTTCTTAGGCCTGCACAGAAATGGTCATGCCCTTTTGTACTAATGGTGTTGATGACATGTTTGAACCTTACATGTGGAACTTGAAGGAATTTTCTGATAACTGTTTGAAACTGTGGGGTGTGAGACCAAGACCCTCCTGGATCACTACTATGTATGGAGGCAAAAACATTAGTTCACACACGAACATTGTTTTCAGGTGAGTTTTTGTTGGTCCAAAGAGGAACTTTGGTTGATGGAGACATTTGTAGAATAGATGGGAAAATAGAACCAGGAAAATGCTGGACAGTAAAACAATATAGAATATAACAGTGGTACCCATCATGTTTTCCTGTTCCTTGAAAGACAGAGGACACTGAGAACAGATATGATTTTATGCTCTATTACCAATGTGCTTAAAGGCTTAAAAACAGCACCAAACGTAAAACATTAAAAAATTTCTCTAAGCACAAAATGAAGCATCATCAGTTGTTCTCAATTTGTCTTATTTTTATTGCTTTTGCTCTTAATGATAATAAAAATTTTTCAGTATTTATTCAATAAACATTCTGTTCCAGGTACTGCATAAGGCACTTTAAATAAATTACCTAGCTGAATCCTCACAATAACCCTGAGAAGTAGTTGTTACAGTCCTTTTTTAACTGAGAAGGAAACTGAAGGTCACTGTGTTTAGTTACTTGCCAAACACCACCCAGGTTTGTTCTGGTTACTAACTGATAAAGCAAGATTTCTGCCTCAGACTGAATGACTACAAAACTTATGTTTGTTCCTTTATGTTACACCACTCTTTAAAAATCACATATTTAATTCATTCTTTTTTATGGCTGAGTGGTATTCCATTGTGTATATATACCACATTTTCTTATCCAGTCTTTTGTTAATGGACACTTAGGTTGATTCCATGTCTTGGCTACTGTGAATAATGCTGCAATAAAATGGAATGCAGGTATCTCTTTGACATACTAATTTCCTTTCCCTTGGATATATGTGCAGTATTGGGATTGGGGGGTCATATGGTAGTTCTATTTTTAGTTGTTTTTTTTTTTTTTTTTTTTTATTTTTAAAGATGACTGGTAAGGGGATCTTAACC
>NW_007733662.1:50981-80194 GCF_000696425.1 Galeopterus variegatus | reverse complement strand
TTTTTTAGTTTTTTTTTTTTTTTTTTTCGTGTCCGGCAACGGACTGCAACCCTCAGTGTCGCGCCCGTACTGGACCGGGACCGACAACGGGATCGCAACCCTCGGCGCTGCGCCCGCCCCTTGCTCAGCCAGTGAGCGGGAACCGGTCTGTATGTGGGATCTGAACCCTCGGCGGGAGCGCCGCCGCGCTTCCCAAGCAGCGCACTGTAGCAGTGCGCCACCGGGCCGGCCCCCTATTTTTAGTTTTTTGAGGAACCTCCATACAGTTCTTCATAATGGCTTTACTAATTTACATTCTCACCAACAGTGTATACAAGTTGCCTTTTCTCCCTATCCTTGCCAGCATTTGGTTTTTTAAAAATCTTTTTGTTAATAGCCATTATAACTGGGGTGAGGTGGTATCTCAATGTGATTTTGATTTGTATTTCTCTGGTGCTTAGTGATTGCTGTGGATTGTTTGAATTGTGTCCCCCACAGTCCCTGTACTAGAAGCTTAATCCCCACTGTGACTGTTAAGAAGGTGGGAAACCCTATTATGGTATAATAAGGTTGAAAGGTGGGGCCTTGAAGAGGTGATTAGATTGTGAGAACCATGCCCTAGTAAATGGATTAATAAATTAATGGTTTAATGGTGGTCATGGTCGTGGTTCTGAGGGCTTTAAAAGGAGAGCACATGAAGAACTCTTTCTTTCTCTCTGTTCTATCATTCTTGCCGAGTGACATCCTGCATTGCTATAGAGTCACCTCACCAGATGTGTTCCCTGGGCTGTGTACTTCGCAGCCTCCGAAACTATAAGCAATACATTTTATTTCTATATAAATCACCCAGTTTCAGGTATTTTGTTATAAGCAACAGAAACAGACTATTACAGTGATGTGGAGCATTTTTTCACATGCTTGTTGGCATTTACATGTTGTAAGTTAAGAAATGTCTATTCAGGTCATTTGTCTATTTTTAATTGGACTATTTGGTGTTTTTGCTTAGGAGTTGTTGAAATCCTGTCATTTGTGGCAACATGGGTGAGCCTAGAAGACATTATGTTAAGTGAAATAAGCCAGGTACAGCAAGATAAACACTGCATGTTTTAACACTGATATGTGGAAGCTAAAAAAGTTGATCTTACAGAGAGTAGAATAGTAGTTACTATTGGCTGGAAAGAGTAGGGAGAAGAGGGAAAGAAGAGTTGGGTTAACAGATACAAAATTATAGCTGGATAGGAGGAATAAGTTCTAGTGTCCTACAGCACTGTAGGGTGACTATAGTTAACAATAATTTATTGTATATTTTTAGATAACTAGAAGAAAGGATATTGAATTTTCCCAACATTAAGAAACAATAAATGTTTGAGGTGATGGGTATGTTAATTACCCTGATTTGATCATTACATATTGTACACATGAATTGAAATATCACATCGTACCTCATAAATATATAGAATTATTATGTGTGTATAAAACATTAATAAAAATGTAAAAAAAAATTGCCATATTTGATATTGGTTCATGTCAAAGTTAATTGAGTAGACTTAATGCATATATGACTGTAACTTCAAACTACTATGATTTGGCTAGAACATTAGGTTGTCAGCTGTTAAGATAGCAACCACTTAATAAAAAATTTCCCCAAATCCACAGAAATAGAAGACATAGCAATACATACCTTTTAAGCTGGGCTATTATTTTAATTGTAAATGTCATTCTTTTACAAGCTCAACTTTGAACAAGAGTCAAATTTGACTTTCATTACATAGCCAATAGCTTTTAGGAGTGAAGAGCACTTTTTCCTGGAGGTGACTGAGTTTAGGCTGCTGTCTCTGCCCACTTTGCAAAAAGCCTCTGATTTACTGAACACATGCTATTTTCTAACCAGTAGGATACCTGTCCCCAAATAAAAGGTGAGATGTATTCATGGAAACCATAAAGATTCTTTTTGTTTAATTTTCTTAAATTGTATTCTTTGTGCTCAGTAGTAGTCTTCAAAACTATGCTTTTCGGCTCAGTCTTAAAAAGTGACAGTTGAAGAAATAAATCCATGTAGGGTGTTTAAGGAAACTGTCAATTTTAGGGTGTTCAAAGTCAGGAAAACGTGAAAGGACTGAGAGTACTGAAAAAGGCGTAAGTGTAAGCCTTCGGGTCTGTCATAGTCCATTAGTGTTGCTATAACAAAATACCTGAGACTGGGTAATTTATAAATAGCATAAATTAAATTTATTGTTCACGGTTTTGGATGCTGAGAAGATCAAGATCAAGGTGCTGACAGTTTTCTGTCTGGTGAGGGTCTGGTCTCTGCTTCCATTCTTTGCTGCCAAGATGGCACCTTGAAGGCTGCACCCTCACATGGTAGAAGGCAGAAGGGCAAGAGGCATAAGATGGCACTAATTCATTCATAAGGGCAGAGCCTTCATAATTTAATCACCCCCCAAAGGCCCCACCTCTTAATACTATGACATTGGGGTTAACTTTCAACACATGAATTTGGGGGGCATTCAGACCATAGCAGTCTCCAAGCTCATCTTTGTTCTGTCAAAGGAGGAAGTACGTTGTGCATTTCTTGGTTTTCTTTAGGAGGTTTTCTCCATGGAGGATTTATAAGGATTTCTCTAGCATTCTGAACTTTAAGCTCATCCATCTTTGCTTTGACCTTACAAAGCTGAAGTTCAAGTAGAATTGCTAAATTGAGTCTTTAATGTTTGTACGAGGTCTTAATATGTGAGTTTTGGTCAAATATGATATCCTTTCTTATTGGATTCAATCATTACAGATAAGTATTTTAGTTATTTATTTGCTCTTTTTATGTTTTTCTCAGGCTACAAAACTCATTATCATCATCGTCATCATCTTTATCTCACTGGAGGAGGGGGCAGATTTTGTGGGGAAAAAAAAAGTTTTGAGAATAGAACAGAGGTCAATAGGTGGAAAATATAGCTAAGTATAAGAAACTTTTAGCTTGTTGTAAGAAAGAGTGTTCTAAAAGAGTTGTACAAAGGTAGACTGAGCTGTCTTCAATAAAATTAGTTAAGCTCTTTGATCCTCAATTTTATTTTCTTTGAAATGAGAATAATATATAATACACTTACCCCACAGAGTTCTTGTGATGCTTAAAAGGGTTAACCCAAAAAAGTACTTGACCTAGATCTGGCAAATATATATGTTCAAAAAACATTTGTTGAATGAACGAGGCTAGCTGCTAGTAGTCTCATCTCAGCAATTTTTTTTATGGCACAGTGGTTTTGTGGGAGGGTTTATTTTTTCCCCCAACCCACAGACATTATTTTTACGAATGGTCATTCTCAGTTTTTTAAACATAAATTTAAAAGGCAGTCCCTGAGGAGCTGGTTAGTTTTACATTATTTTTCAGGCAATTTAATTGTCTCTAGCAACTGAGTGAGGCTCGCTGTTGGGAATTTTACTCAGACATCTAGATTCTCTCATGAAAGCAGTATTTTTTTGTAGATTTCCCAGTGATTGGTTAGATTTCGCAAGTCTAGGATCAAGAAATTCAAGTCCATGTGCATCTTAGGTCTCTCAGCAACTCCAAACACTGTTGCTAAGCCACTAGGCTATTTCAGATGACCTTTTAAATCAAATGCAGTTTGCTTATTATGTGGCTATTTGGATAGCTTTTTTGTTTTGCAAATAATGGAGTGTTTCCTATCTGGGTTGGGCCTGTCACATTGGAATAATGATAAAGGCTATTTGTTCATTTAAAAGAATCCAACTCCTTGTATAGTTTACTTTAAAAACTTATCTGGTAGTTGAAAACTAAGGCTCCTATTTTGCGTGGGAGTTTTCCCCTTTGTTTTTAATAAAACCAAAAAGGTACATTTTTGGAGTGATTTTTTTCAAGAATGATGTTATAAAGTTGCAATTGAGTTAATCCTTTTTTAAAAAAGAGAAGTGTAGTGATAATGGAATATGGAATTTAAAATTGTATTTCAAACACACATATACTTAATGTACCTAAATGTTTATTTTCTCATTTAATTTGTACATTTACCAGAAAAAGTTGATCGAATTAGTATTCTGACCAAATTCTTATAAGAAACACTTTCACATCCATTTTCATGATTCATTTACCTCTCAGAGGTGCTAGTACTTCTTATGCTTACAGAATATAATAATTATAATAATACTTATATAATATCTCTGGGAGAGAGGGGCATTATCTTTCTTTAAAAAAATTTTTTTCTGTAATACATGAATTGAGGTTCACAGAGGAAGTCAGATAGCTTACCCAAAGTTATGTAGCTAGTAGGGATATAAAACTTAGATCTGCTGACTTAGTTCATTGTTCTTTCCACTACTACACACAGCTAAAGGTCAGTCTTTTATGTGTTTGTATTAATCACTTATATCAACTCTTTCCCATGTAAAAAGTACTGAACTGGTTTTATAACATGTTCATGAACTTG
Source organism: Galeopterus variegatus (assembly GCF_000696425.1). Taxonomy (NCBI): domain Eukaryota; kingdom Metazoa; phylum Chordata; class Mammalia; order Dermoptera; family Cynocephalidae; genus Galeopterus; species Galeopterus variegatus. Next base: position 75,782 of record NW_007733662.1, on the reverse strand, counting down.
CATACATGTGTATATAGGTCTCTATGTAGGGTATCCAGTACAAGACCACAGAGAACTAGACACTTAACTTTTTTTTTTATTCATTCAATAAATATTTGTATGGCTTCTACCATGAGCCGGGCCATGGTTCTAGGAACTGGGGATATAATAATAAACAAAACAGACAAAAATCCCTGCCCTCTTGGAGTTCTAGTTTGATACATAGGTAATACAACAAGATAGCTCCTATAAACATGTTAGCAGGATATAAGGAGAAGAAAATAAAGCAGGGAAAGGGACTATGAAATGTCAGGAAGAAGGAAAAGTATTGAAATTTTAGATTAGAGTGACCCAGGAAGACCTCACCAAGGAGTGACTTTTTTATTTATTTATTTATTTATTTATTTATTTATTTATTTATTTAGTCCTGTTTGAGTCCGGCCGCACTGTGCTCAGCCAGTGAGCGCTGTGAGCGCACCGGTCATCCCTATATAGGATCCGAACCCCGGGAGCACTGCTGCGCTCCCAGCGCTGCACTCTCCCGAGTGCGCCATGGGCTCGGCCCTAAGGAGTGACTTTTGAACAGTGATCTGGAGGAAGTAAAGGAGCTAGCCCTGAGGTTGGTGAGGTAAGAGAGCTCTAAACAAGGAATAAGCAAGGGCAAAGGCCTTGAGAGGTAGGTGTCCCAGTGAGGAAGTCAGTGTGGCTGGAGTGGGGGTAATGAGGGAGGGAGTAGCGGGAGGTGAAATCAGAGAGGTAGCAGAGGACCTGGGTCATGTAGACTTGTAGGTTCTAGTAAGGTCTTTGGTTTTTACTTTGAATGAGATGGGAAAAGTTGGAATGATTTGAGCAGAGGAGAGACATAATCTGATTGAGGTTTTAACAGGATCAAGTTGGCTGCTTTAGCGATGCTAGATGTAGGAGGACAAGAGTAGAAGCAGGAAGATCAGTTAAAAGGCTATTCTAGTAATTCAGGCTAAAGATAATGGTGGCTTGGATCAGGGTGGTGGCAGCGGAGGTGGTATAAAATGGTCACACTCTTGATATATTTGACAATATAGCTGACAGGATTTGTTGACAGATTGAGCATTAAAGAGAAGATTAAAAGGTGACACCAAACTTTCTGGCCTGAGCAATAGAAGAATAGAGTTGCCATTAACAGAGATTAGGAAGATGATGGGAAGGGCTGGGTGGGGAGTATCGGGAACTCAGTTTTGGACCTGGTAAGTATGAAATGTCTAATTAGACTTCCGTGTAAAAATGTTAAGTAGACAGTTAAATTTTGGTTCTGAAGTTTAGGGGGAAAGTTCTGGCTGGAGATGTTTTTGGTAGTCATATGTGTATAGATTGCACTCATAGCTGAGAGGTTTTTTTATGATTATGCAAATTATGGGAATAATTTAACATAACTGATAATGTGACCTTGAAGATTTTAAACTTCAGGCTTTAAACAATACCAGCAAAATGGAGTATGCATTAAGCAAATGTCAGAACACACAAATAAATATTCCATAAGCAATTTCAGGTGATATGTAGATAAAGATATGCCAAGAGATATCATACAAGGGGAAAATTATCTAGTCTTTGCCATGGGCCGGGTGCTTAGGTCCAGGTATTCCAGTGCCAGTTTTATTCTGAGGAATCTGAGTTTTCATGAGTTAGTTTAATGAATGTGAAGCAAACCTGGGACTGGAACCCAGGTGTGTCTAATCCTAAAGCTCATGCTCTTCTTACTCTGTCCACACAAATCAAGTGTGCTCTTGACTTCCACCAGCTATCATGTGTCCATGTAGAGTAGTATAAAATTGAGCATTGGACAAGGGTTGTGAGACCTGAGTTTGAATCTTAAGTTTGCCAAGCTGAATGATTTGGGCAAGCCTTTTAACTTCTCTGGACATTAGTTTTCTCATCTATAAAAGGGTTGTAATTATACCTATCTCATAGGGTTGTTATAACAATCAAATGTGAAAGAGTTTATAAACTCTAAACCACTCTATGCATGTGTAGAGTTAATAATACTAGGAGATGATTTATTTACAATAGCATCAAGAATAAAATACTTAGAAATAAATTTATCAAAAGAAATGCAAGCCTTATACACTGAAAACTAAAAAACATTGTTGGAAGAAGTTAAAAATCTCCTGCTTTAGATGGAAAGACATCTCATGTTCATGTATTGGAAGAGGTAATACTATTAAGAATGCAATACTCCTCAAATTGATCTACAGATTCAACACAATCCCTATCAAATCCCAGCTGGCTTTTTTATGGTAATTGACAAACTGATCTTAAAATTCATATAGGAATGCAAGGGGCTCAGAATAGCCAAGACAATCTTGAAAAGGAAGAACAAATTTGAAGAACTCACACTTCTGATTTGAAGCTTATTACAAAGCCACAGTAATCAATGCAGTGTGATACTAGCATAAGGATAGATATATAGGTCTATAGATAGAAGAGTATTTAATCCAGAAGTCAATCTTTATATGTATGGTTAGTTGATTTTCAACAAGAGTGCCAAGACAATTGAAGAAAGAATAGTTTTTTCAACAAATGATGCTGGGAAAACTGAACATCCACATAAAAAAGAATGAAGTTGGATCTCTGTTTTTTACCATGCAAAAAAATTTAACTCAAATTAGAGCAAAGGCCTAAATGTAAGAGCTAAAACTATAAAACTCTGAGAAGAAAACAGAGGAATAAATCTTCATGACCATGGGTTAGACAGTAGTTTCTCAGATACAATACCAAGAACATAAACAACAAAGGAAAAAAATAGATAAATTGGGCTTTGTGAAAAACTTCTGTGCTGCAACTTATACTATCAAGAGTTAAAAGACAGTCTACAGAATGGGAGAAAATATTGGCAAATCATATATTTGATAAGGGACTTGCATCCAGATTATATAACGAGCTCTTACAACTCAAAAAGATCTATAACCCAATTAAAAAATGGTCAAGGATCTGGACATTTTTCCAAAAAAGATCTCCAATGCCATAAGTCCTTTGGGAAATGCAAACTAAAACCACAATGAAGTACCATTTCACACCCAATAGAATGGCTATAATAAAAAAGACAGATATAATAACTGTTGGTGAAATTAAACCCTCTTATATTGCTAGTGGGAATGTAAAATGGTGCAGCAACTTTGGAAAGCAGTCTAGCAGTTCATCAAAAGGTTAAGTTATCATTTGTCCCAGAAATTCCATTCCTAGGTATATAGAGAAGTGAAAACATGCATCCACACAAAAACTTGTAGGTGAATGTTCATAGGAACAATGTTCATAATAGCCAAAAAGTGGAAACCACACAAACATGGTATATTCATATAATGGAATATTATTTGGCAACAAAAAAGAGTGATGTGCTGATTCATGCTACACCATGGATGAAACTTGAGAACATTATGCCAAGTGAAAGAAGCCAGCCACAAAAGACCACCTGTTACCTAATTATATTTATGAAATGTCCAGGATAGTTAAATCTATAGAGACAGAAAGTAGATTAGTGGTTGCCTGGGACTGTGTGTAAGAGGCCATGTTGGGGGGCAGGGGGATGAGGAGTGACTGCTGATGAGCATAGGTTTCTTTTGGGGTGATGAAAATGTTCTAAAATTAATTGTGGTGATGGTTACACTGTCGGGTCCACCGCCGGCCGACCCGAACAGCCTTAGCCTCGTTCCTTTTGGTAGGTGAGCGAATGGCCCAGATTCCTCTTTCCCTCCGGTCCCCTTTGGAAGGTGACGGGGGAAGAGAGCCGTGAAGAGAGGTGAGCACACCACCGCCCCCAACCAGCCCAGTTAAAGGACACTCAGATGTGGCGGGGGTTCTGTCAAGCAGTTCCGTTTATTATCACACAGGCACTTGCTTTTAAAGGCAAATGGGGAAGGGAGGTTTTTTACATAATCCTATCAGCTTAAAGGTCAAGGGCATGCATCCTGTCTCAATGCCTAGCTATTGCAACCACACAGTGTTCACGAGTGCGGAAGCGCATATTTGGCCAATAAGGGTTCCCCCACCCTACTTCCTCCTGGCGCCGTCTTAGGCTGCCACATTAATATGCCCTTGTGGGCCCATAATGGCGCCGCTTGTAATGTCACTTAAGGTGGCATTAGTTTTTAAGGCCTGACAGTTACACAAATCTGAACATACTAAAAACCATTGAATTGTATATTTTAAATGGGTAGATTCTGTGGTAGATGAATTATATCTTAACAAAGCTGTTCAAAAATATTATTAGAGATGCTGTCTGTGGTTGTATTTGTTTTTTTATTCAGCTAAACTAAACAGCTTCTTTCAATGACGGATACTGTTTACATCATTCTAAAATATGTTGTGTGAAACAGTGAACTAATAACCTAGTAGCATTTCCTTAACTTTAAAGGTACTGTACAATGAGGATCTTTGAGTAATGTGCAAGTTTTCTGATTCCAGATCCTGGGGACTTTTTTCAGTTCTACCACCGTATTTCCCAAAGTTCTGTACTATATTGAACAAAAAATGCAGGTTTCTTTCTTTCTCTTTTTTTTAAGAGAGCTAAGAGGTAATTGCTTTTTTTAGACACGGAGTTTTTTTTTTTTTTTTTTTTTAAATCAGTTTGGTAGTTGGGTTCTAGGAAAGAAGAAAAACAGCACTAATTGAGAGACTCATATGTTCCTGACACTTGTGTTTGTTGAATATCTCCACATGCACTATCTGGGTTAATCCTTACAACAACCTGATGAAGTAGGCCTTGTTATTTCTATTTTACAAATGAGAAAACTGAGTCAGGTAATTTACTTCATCTAGCTTTTCGAATGATGAAGCTGGGATTGGAATTCAGGCTTCTAAATTCCAAGTCCCAGTATAGTCAAGGTTGATTGATAGTGGGGCTTCACCTTTAGTCTTGTGGTCCTATATTTTTTCACCTGGTTGCAGAAATATTGTAAACTCCAGTATGAATCACATTTCTATATGAAAAATTAGATGCTCAGATCAAATTCCCCAGATTATAAATTTGTAATTTTAGGTGTTATGCATATTATAGATTTCTCCATTTTATTTGAGCATAGATATAAAAAACTAACAATCTTACTTTTTTCTTCTTTCCCTCACTTGCAGCAATGGTGAACTAGACCCCTGGTCAGGAGGTGGAGTGACCAAGGACATCACAGACACCTTGGTGGCAGTCACCATCTCAGAGGGGGCCCATCATTTAGATCTTCGAGCCAACAATGCCTTAGATCCCATGTCTGTGCTGTTAGCCCGCTCTTTGGAAGTTAAACATATGAAGAAGTGGATTAGAGAATTCCAAGAGAGTGTGGAAAAGCAGCAATGAGTGACTTTTTATCATTTTCAGTTTCTTGTTTTATGTTCTCTCCACCCGCATTCCCATTTACTTTGGTTTTTATATGTAATTACTTTCCTTCTCATTAGATTTGGTGGGGCCCAGGTTGAGATAGAAGAGAGTGATGGTAGTGAGAGCAGCCATCCTACATGTGTGATTTCTGGGGTCCTTGCTGTGTTTGTGCCATCTCCAGGAAGAATCTCTTCATGACAGCTCTCCCACACCATCAGTGGCTCTCATAACCGGAGCAGAGTTCCTGACTGCTTTTCATAAGACAGAGAGTCACTTCCTTTGTTTCTCTGCAAGCAGGGATTTCTCTTTGGTTTTGAGGTTGAAGTCTCTTTGGCCCATTTGTAATTCCCCACTCCTACTCTCCAAAAAAAGAAAAGCAGTAGATAAGAATGATGAAATTGCAGCTGGTAGGAAGGATGTCCGATGCCAATTCAGGAAATGGCAGCCATTTCTTTTGTACTTGATTTAATGACTTTGGACTATGCTGTAAATAAAGAATAAGGCTGGACCTTATACCTGTGTGTTGCTTTTGAAACTCACTCCAGCTGTTGGGAATGCAGTGTGTACTGGGCTTGGCTGTTTTTGTAAAGTCTTTTAATTTCCTCTCTTCTACTTGGCACCTTTTCTTAGTTCTGGGATATTTGCCACTGTGGTACTGCCAGTAAGAAATCTGGCCTTTTTCTGCTCTATTTCTCTTTGTTTCTAGGTCAGTGTAGTGGGAATTTGGTTAAATTCTGCCAATTTAGGAAAATGACTCTGTTTTGCTTTTTACTTTAAATCTGGACAAGTTTTGTGCTATGATCACTGATGATTCCTCAGTAAGAAGCCTTTAAAAATTGATGAATCATCTATTCAGAAAGTAGAATATAATTATATTTGGCTTTAAGAAAAACATTTTTATTTTCTGGTGGTTGTTAATGCTGTCAGTAAAGCCAGAGTGTGAGGACACTAAGAGGCAGGTGCAAGAGAACTTTTCTGTATGACTTGCAAAAGACAAGCTGACTAATTCATGCAGGCAGCATATTTGACATTAATAAATGGCTGAGCCGTTTCTATTTCCAAGGGGTTGGCTTCTTTCAAGCAGTTCTTACACTGAAACCTTTCTTTAGAAGAGCTTTTCTAGGATAACAAATAGGGTTGGATCAAAACCTTTCAGGGACACAGAGAGAGACTAACCATTTCTACTCTGTTGAAAGATTTCTTCCTCCTTGTTTCTTTTACTTTCAATATTTTTTTTTTCCTTTGCCCTGCCTTGGGAACATTTTCTGCTTTTTAAAAACTACCTTGAGCTTGATTACTTCTAAAGTACTTATTTTTTTAAAGTGCAGATATAGAGTTCATTCTTGGGTGGGAGTCTGAAATATTTCTCTTATTTTCCCTGGCATCTGGGAGATACAGGAAAATCTTTGTCTTGTTTTGGAAGCCTTCAGTTCTCATTGTAATGAGTTGTCCATCAAAGCATTTGGTCACTATTTTTGTTTCAGCATCAGAGAACAGTCTATTGGGGTGGGAATTAAGGGTCAAAATAATACTAGTTTTTATTCTTTGTAAACTAGGAAGTTATGTAATGTAGGGTTTATGGGCTTAGTAGAGTATATTCTTACTATTTATTTTAGGATTTTAGGACGTTGTCCATGAAGCCTTTTTACTTGTTGAGAATCCTTAAAACATTTTGCTATTTCTGATTGTTTGGATAAGTTTAATTTTTTTTGAAGAAACTAATTCCTTAAAAAAAGACTGTATTTTTGCAAGTATAATTTGGTTCTGTTACTACATATATACGTATATGTTTTATATATATATATAGACAGCAGCCTTAACTGAAGTCAGCCTAATTACAATATGCTAAAAGTTAGTTTTAATTTGAAAAAGAATAGGAACACCAAGTAAGCCTTATTATTGAAAACACCCCTCTAAGCAATAGACTGTTGCTTTTAACAGACAGGGAAAGAGACACATAGAGAATTGGGATATGATTTATTTTCTGTTTTTGTTACTTTCACTGCTGGGAGTCAATGAGTAGAAGTAAAGAAACTTAGGGAACTTTCTTAGGGAATATGTAGAGACAAGAGATTATCCAGAGCCAATGTCTAGGTCAGCATATTAGAGGGTGAAGGTACCTCAGATATCCAGTCCAGTCCATATTTTTTTGTGGCCCAGAGAGAAGGGACTTGGTCTAAGGCCTTGCAGTTCATTTTTGGTAGAACTGGGGCTTGTAGACAGATTCTGTTTGTTTTACTTTACTGGTATACTTTAATATTTGTTTGGATTCAAGCAACAAAACCCCACCAAACCAGCTTTAAGAAAAGAGGGAATTTATGAAACCACGTGAGAATAGTTCTAGGACTTGGGCTACTATGAGTCATGTGGAAATGGAACTAGGGTCTAAAAAGTCATTAAAAGTCAAAACTGCTACATTCTTCTGTTTCTCTCACTTTCAACAGAGGTTACCTGTTGTTGGCCTGTGTGTTAGATTTGTTCCTCAGATGTTTATAGTTTGGCCAGCAGTCTAAAGTGTGCATCAGAATTACCCAAAGGGCTTGTAAAAATACTGATTGCTGACCCCATCTCAGAGTTTCTAATATGTTGAGATGAATCTTGGGAATTTGCATTTCTAAGTTCTCAAGTAATGCTGGGGGATCACACTTGGAGAACCACTAGTTGAAAGAATTCTGAATTTGAATTTCTTCTGACTAGGCATGCTCCATGAGTTCACATTTCTACTGTTTTCCTGCCCGACCCATTTGAGTATGAGAGTTCTGCATAGGTCTTCTCTTCCCTCTTTCATTCTCTCTCTGCAAACCAGCTTCCTCTTCTCTACATGCACATGACTGTTTTCATTCTCTCTCTGCAAACCAGCTTCCTCTTCTCTATAGGCCCATGATGACTTCCCAGAATGGTGTCCTCAGCCCCCTTAGAATGCACTGCCTCACAAGTCCACAACTCTCAGGTGGTTAGGGAATGGCAGGGAATGGTTATAGAGATACAGTTGTTAGGAGGGAGGGGGTGTGGTTCAGGGAACTTAATCACACAGTATCACACAGTGTTTTTTGGAACACGGCTGTCAAACAAAATACCAATAACTCTCAGGTGGTTAGGGAATGGCAGGGAATGGTTATAGAGATACAGTTGTTAGGAGGGAGGGGGAGTGGTTCAGGGAACTTAATCACACAGTATCACACAGTGTTTTTTGGAACACGGCTGTCAAACAAAATACCAATAACTTATATGTAGTATAAAGGTCCATAATTGGGCGAGTTTGGAAAATGATGGGATAAACAAAGTTAAATAGTTGTTTTGTTTGTTATCTGTAGATATGCATTGTGACTCCCCAAAATGGTAATCAAGAATGCAACTTTTCCTACTTTTATTTATTAGCCATCTACTAGGCATAATGTATTGTTCCAGAACTTAGAAAATACAATGGTGAAAAAGCAAACATAGTACCTGTTCTAATAAGGTTTACATTCTTATGTGAGAAAGACATGAACTGTCAAGTTATAAAAATAAATTTGTATAATTATAAGTGCTGTAAAGAGTTGAGGCTATCAGGTTAGAACATTTAGCAGGGAATCTGAGCTAGTCTGTGGAAATATCAGAATGCTTTTTTGAGATGTAACTTTTTCAGCTGTGATCTAAAGATGAATGGGAGCTATACTAGGAAGAAGAGTGGAGAAAATGGTATGTGCAAAAGCCCTGAGTGTAGTGTATTCAAGGAACTGAAAGAAGGCCACTGCAATGGGACAGCACACAACTGTAGAGAAAGTGACATAAGATGAATCTGGAGACATGGGCAAGGGGAATGTTCATTCAAATAGACCATGATACAGAGTCATTATGAGAATGGGAAACCATTGGTGAGCCTTAATCAGGGGAGTGACAAGAACTGTTTTTCATTTGAAAGGATCACTTTGGCTATAGAATGGAGTATGCATTGCAGGGGGCAAGCAGGTAATGTAGGAGACCACTGTTGCAATGCAGTTGTCCAGGTAAGAGAAGAGGGTAGCTTTGACTGGAATGGTAGAGATGGAGATGAGAAGTGGATGCATTTGAGATTTAGCAAGTAAAGTAAATGGGATTTGGTGATGGGTTCTACATGAGATACGAGTTGGGCAGGTATCAAGGTTGGTGACTTCTGGTTTGTGCACTTGGATAGATGGTGGTGCCACATACTGGAGAAGGAACATCAGAGAGACTGGGTTTGGCAGAAAGATTGAGTTCAGTTCAATTTTGTCATGGCGAGCTTTATGTACTTTTGAAATAACCAAGTAGAGATAGCTGTGAAGCAGGGCTATTGGATATAAAGATCTGGAACTTAGTCTGGGCTGGAGTGTCATGGTGAGTAGATAACAATCAAAACATGGACTCAAGGAACTAGTGTTTAAGAAACATACTTCAGGGGCTGATACTATACTGTCGCTACCATGATACTTTTAAAAGGAATCCCCAAACATCCTAATTCCCCTACATAGGACTCCACTGATCCAACCCACCACTTGAGCTCTGGTATAGCCTTTACTTCAACTGGAGTCTACCTCTCTGAACTCATTTCTCATTCTTACTGCCACCCTTCACTTTCCTAATACCCTGCACTAAACCTCATCATCCTAAAATACTGCTCTTCTGTCTAAAATTTCTTTCTCAGCAACATCCTCCAATATTTTTTCACTGGAAAGTTTCTGTGCACCTTTTAAAGCCCAGATCAATTTGATGACTTCTCCTGTGAAGTCTTTCCTAGTTTTCCTAAAGGAAGGCATTCCTTCTCCCTGCTCTCACAGAACCAGGTTGATACCTAGTATATCAGCTAGAATGGAAACTCCATCAAGGTAGAGATTGTCTGTCTTCATCTCCAGCACCTTAAACAGTACCTGACCACGTTTAACTTAGTATACATTCCCTACATTGTAATATTTTGCTCAATGTTCTCATCCTTTTTTTAGGAAAACCAAGCTCTATGAGGGCAGGGACTATGTTTTATTCCATGTAGTAACTGGCATTTAGCATGGGTCCTGGCAACCAGGTCTCAGTCGGCCCTCCGTAAATGTATATTTAATGAATACGTTACAAGGTGGAAAGACCAGGCTTTCTATTCATCTCTTTCTATAGCCAACCACCTTTCACTGCCATGATGTGCTGACTTGACCTCCTGCCCTTGGCTTCCCTGGATTTTGGAAAGCAGATCTAGTACTCGGTACCTCTGGAACTTAGACTGTCCGATTTACTCTTACTTCAACTGCATGTGCTCCTGGATCCCTCTCACACTCCATCAGCCTGGTACTCTTTGTCAAAGGAGATGAAAGTAATGCAGCCTTCATGTTAGATGAGAAGAAGACACTGACCAGAAACAGCCATTCAAGAAATAAAGGAAGGGGCTGGTTCCTTAACAATGGGGATGAGAAGATAGAAGCTTACAATAGCAGAGCTGGAAACAATCTTGGGATCATTTAGTTGTATGTGTGTGTTTAACATGGCTAACATCTTTAACAAGACATTCAGACCTGGAGTGTGAAATTTACATGCAGGGTCATACAGCTCACCATGTTTATTTATTATTCATTTATTTTTGTCAAACCTGGTTCTGAATGGATTTCAAGTGATCTAAAGATATACATTAAACACAGCACAAGTGGGACAGAAGAGACTTAAAAGGAATAGAGATGTAAAATGGGTCTACGAATGCAAACCATAATGCAGCATTTATCAAACAGGTTCCACAGAATGCTAGTAAGGCCAGATGTTAGTAGGGGTTACAAAAAACAGGAGTACCACATTCAAGAATGTTTGAATATGGTTGAAAACTTTAAACAGGTTCTTTTTACTACAGAATCTCTCAAACCTTCAATATGTGCATTATGAATCAACAAAAATGCAACATTTCCTGAACTTATTTGATTTGGAACTCTTTTTTTCATGCAACGTTTGAGTAATTATGCTCTGTCAAACTCCTATTGGGAAATGCTGCCTTGGAATTCTATATGTTTTCTGAAGATGAAGGCCTAGAAAATTTGTCTCTAAGCTTCCTAGCAGAAAACAAACAGGAAAACGGTTAAACAGTTACAGTTCACACTGTGCATAACATAGAAACGGAACAATCAATCTGGAGCAACCTATGGAGGAATTTTCTGGAAGAGCCTCAGAAAGGAGAAAAGTGTAATGTAATGAATGAGATCTTCAATTTCTCTACATATATTGCTAAGTTTCTCTGTATTTATCCCTATACAATCCTTTAGTATAGATGAAAGTCATAAAACCGAAGTATAGAAATTATTCTATAATGAACTAGTGAAATATACCACAAATATGCATTTTTTGCTGATCTGGCTTAGTCTAGAAATAGATCTTAGAGTGTCTGAAGGGACACTCTCAGTCAAAATTTTGCTAGATAGATGTTTCTTGGCTAGTTTAAATGCCTTAGTAGATAGTTGAACAGGGGAAGGAATGATGTTTTATAATACAAATGTAGTTTTAAAAAAAACAACCTCAGACTGGCCAATTACTCAATTGGTTAGAGCACGGTATTATAACACCAAGGTCAATGGTTTGATCCCCGTATCAGCCAGCTGCCCCCCCTCCAAAAAAAAAAAAACTACAAAAAACTGACCTCAGACACCTGAGTATACAATCACCCTGCTTGGCTCACATGTGAACTAAGGGGTCAGAGGTAGCTCACCAGCCACGTGGAAGCAGAGCTGAGACAAACCAGGTACTTCCTCCACCACGGAGATGTTGTCATCTGTTTCCAAACTTCCTGTATGGCTTTGAGGGAGTGGTTTTGACTGTTTTTGTTTGGTAGCTCCTGAAATGTGGAGGTACATAGCCAAAGAAAGGTTTACAGAAAACCATCAATCAATAACTCTACAATATTAAACTCTAAATGAAACTTTGTGCTAAGGTGATATGTAACGTGCTATGACACTGAGGGTGTATAATAAATGTACTTGAGTAAGTTCACTGAAGTGTAAGAAACCAGATGACTTGATAAATGACTTTCTTCTCTCATCATCAAAACTCTATCAGATTACTCCTGTTTCAGAAATCTCCCTTAAACAGCTGACAGAAGACATTTTGTACATTACTATGATGTCAGTTCGTTTGGTCAATCTACCTGCCTTCAGAATGGAAAGTACAATACAAGCCAGTAATTTACCTGTCTGCTTTATCTTTAAGGAACTTATGATATCAGAATTCTACCATCTCGTTTGTCTTCTTTTCTTTTGTCTCCTTTTCTGATGCCACAAAACCCTCACCTGCAGGAGTTTGCTCTTTAGGTCTAAACCAGTGGCTCTCCACTGGTGGCAATTTTGCCCCGCAGGGGACAGATTGCAATGCTGGAGATGTTTTTGGCTGTCACACTGGGGTGAGGTTGTGCCACTGGCATCCTTAGTACAGACCAAGGCTGCTGCTAAACATCCTACAATGCACAGGACAGCCCCCCAAATGGCAATAGCGTTGATGTTAACCTAAATTTTTTCCATCACAGTTCAAGGCCTCAAGGTTTACCCTGCAGAGGAGATAAAAAACTGATTGCCAATTCAATTCATTCAATAGCCTTACACTTTACCCTCTGAACAGCACAATAGCCAATGTCTAGTGCAGACACTGTCTGCTCTAAAATTTAATAACATTTATTTTGGAGACTTAAGATACTTCTTAAGATCTTATTCTTAAGATCCTTCTCTGAGTCAAATAACCACAATTCTTTGGATTGTTTGTTTACTTATTCATTTACTTAAACATTTATTCAAGGGCAGCTCTGTGCAGATATGGTGTTAAGGACTAAGAATTCAAGAGTAAAGCCCAATGTTCTCAAGGAGCTCAAGGTTAATGGGGAGAGACGGTCACAATGTTAAATGATCAAATACATTGGGCTAAGAATTTGCTGTGGGAGCATGAAAGCAGAAGTGATGAATTCATCCTGATGGTGTGAGGACAGCTTTAAAGGTGAAGTAACATTCAAACTGGGATTTGAGGGATGGGTGTTTGCAGGGTGTTTGAGGATGGGGGGAAAGGCAGTAAAAGCATTATTTACTAAAAAAAAAATTATGAAGCATTCATTGTATGCCAGACATTTACATGCCAGAAGACATTTACATGCCAGAAGTTACATGGCACGAATTACTGTGGAAAAAACAAACAGACAGAGCTCCTGTCATCGTGGGGGTTATAAAAAGAGAGCCAAATAAAACCTCCCTCTAATGCTTGGATCATACTTTATAGACCCAGAACTCTTCTGCCTGCCTTTTCTCGTTTGAGAAAGATAATATCTCCATTTTATAGAGGAGGAACATGAGGTCAAGAGAAATGAAGTGATTCCTTTCTTTTACTCCCAACCATGGCCGCATATCGAGAAAGTGGCAGTTATCTGATTTTAAATCCTGTGCTTTTCCACTCTTCCTTGGTTCCAAATGCAGTTTCCTGGGGCAGGGAGACAAGCACACCTATTTTTACCCTCTCCTTGCTCTACTGTCTTCATCTCTATCTTAACTCTGTTTTTTTGCCAGCCTCAGTGCTGAAGGAATTTTCCAGTCTTCTTGGTTCTGATTGCAGAGAGACTGCCAAGAGAAGGATGGAGAGAGGCTTGCTGTCCAGCCACTGACAATTTGCAAAATCATTTCCACCTCGATTTCCCCAATTTTTTGAAGAATAAGGAAAACTGAGATGTGGTACAAAAAAAAATCCCTTTTGTTTGTCTTGGTGTTTGGTAATGTATGCAACCTCTCTGGGTGGTTTAAGCGGTTTAGGTACTTTGTATAAAAGGAATCTTTTAATGACAAAACTAATGTGATTATCTGAGTGAGTGTGAGAGGGGTATTCAAGGCTTAAAGAAAATCTGTTAGAATAGCTGAATGTATCTGCTTAATCCTTTCTCTAATGTGGCTGAACAATGCTCTGGGAAGCCATTGGACCGTTCTTTCTTCTAGTAAATGCCTGTCTCCAGAGGTAGGGACTGTTTGCAGCTTTTGATACCCTTATGCTTCACCTTCTCAGCTGCACAAAAGCACAGGAAAAGCCTGGAAGAGTCCAAAGCACTGACAGAAAGCAGTGTTTCCTCTGAACGCTGAGGGCAGGACATACTGCACATGGCATGCTTTCTCTAGGGACACTGAGAAGGAAGGACTGTGGTCACCATCAGGAATGGCATCTTGAAGGGTCCTGTGCCTAGCACCTGCTTTCATTAGGTGCTGGTTGACAGATCACTTGCCAGTGTTTAAAATCTTACACGAGTTTTTTTTTTTTTTTTTTTCCCCTTTTTGTCTTTTTTCGTGTCCGGCAACGGATCGCAACCCTCAGTGTCGCGCCCGTACTGGACCGGGACCGGCAACGGGATTGCAACCCTCGGTGTTGCTCCCGCACCTCGCTCAGCCAGTGAGCGGGAACCGGTCTGTATGTGGGATCTGAACCCTCGGCGGGAGTGCTGCCGCGCTCGCAAGCGGCGCACTGTAGCAGTGTGCCACCGGGCGGCCCTACACATGAGTTTTGAGTGACTTAGCTACTAGGTTTATTTGGGGGGGGGTGGGGGTAGGGGGTGGCAGGCAAGGGAAGCATAAGAAGGAGGAAAGTGATACAGATTTGAGTTCTGCAACCTGCTCTGTTACCTTGGGCCAAAATTAAATCCCTCTGAGCGTCTGTTCTCTCACATGTGAGTTAGAGATAATAGTATCTGCCACATAAACTCACTGTGAGAATCAAGGTGAAGATGGGAACATGAAAGTGTCACAGCCAATCTGGAACATTACTACATAACATGTTGTATACTTTTATTTTTATTTTATTTTAATTTATTTAAAGTTTTCAATTCTTGTTCATTTAAGAACACTCTTCTGGATGTATAATTTAATGCAACAAAGCATTTTTTTGGCTAATTATGTGTTAGCCATGCATAATTCTAGGAATACAGATATGAATAAGGCTCTGACCCTGAAAGAGGTCATAACCTGATAGGGAGGCAGACATGTAAAATGCAGCTTGAAAAAAATGTATATTAGCTGTGACTAATTCTAATTTGGGGTTATTAATAACAATAGCTAAATGTCTTACCGTGATTATTATTTGCTAGGGGCTGAGTCAAATGCTTTACTTGAGTTACCTCATTCAATCCCGACAGCCCTAGGAGGTAGGAACTATCATCATCCCATTTCACAGATGAGGAGATTGAGGCTCAGTCAGACCAAGCAAGTCACTTTTCTGTAGTATCATAGCTGGCAAGTGATGGGCTAAATTAGAATCTCGGGTCTGTTTGACTTCACGATATGAACTCTTACCCGTTGTGCTGTGCTGCATCTCAGTTTAAGGAAGGCTTCCTGGAGGAGGTGACCATAGGTAAGTTGTTCCACAGAAGTGGAAGTCTACCAGGTGTACACAGGAAAAAAGACATTCCAAGCAGAGGGCACAGCATAGGTAAAAGCACAATTTGTGATTAGTAGTGGAGCGGGGCAGGTTGGAGGGTAAGCAGGGGCCAGATTATGATCTGCACTGCACCTTTGTGGGAAAAAAATTAGGTAAATTATTTAATTAATTACTTTGTTTATATCCTGTTTGTGAAAAAGGATTTTACCACAAAGTGGGAACTGTTGCCATCTTTATGATTCAGAATCACAAAATATACTTCAAATTTTAGAATCAGAAGGCTTTGAGGTTGGAAGGCATTTAAGAGATCATGAACTCATTGTATATAAATGCATGTAAATGTCTTATTTGAAGTTATAAAGCAGTTTAACTAGCCAAACCAGAAATATTTGTTTTTTAGATGAATTATGGAATTAAGGTGAACATTAAAGGAGAATTACAGGATCATCTTCAGATGCATTTATAGAAATTGATAAATTAAAAAGAGGGAGAGATGCATTTCATAATTCCAGGGAATGGGAATGAATACTTTGCTGAAGGTGTATTTTCCCCATTGGGAATACTCATGACAGCTCTCTTGGGAGACCACTGTTGGGTGAGTAAGTGGATGTCCTGGCTGGGCTAAAGTTGAGAATCAAGTTTGCCTGGAGGGTAGAGTTTGGAGATATCTTTCTCAGTCTATTTATTAATTTTCACTGGCTATTTTAAATGGGGCCAGGTACAGATGTGGGGTGGTTCTTTTTCTCACCAAGATCAAATCTGAAAGAACAGACAAGAAAATAGCTAATTGCAACAAACTGGGATTAGTCATGTGATGTGGGATAGGATGCTATGGCACCCCAGAGCGTATATGAGGTAACTTGACTGTGTTCTGAGGGTTAGGAAAAGCTTCCCAGGGAGAATGGCGTCTAAGGGAAGACCTGAAAGATGAGGGAGAGTGTGGTAAAGGGGAGGGCAAAGAGTGCTCTGGGCAAAGGGGACAGTTTGTACAAATGCTCCAAGGAGAGCGACACTGCATTTGGGAAAATTAACTTGAATTTCTATTCCTGTTTGGAATAGCTGGAGCATAGTGCGTGTGTCAGGAGTGATGCGAGAGTTTTTTCTCTGCCATTTCCTTTTCCAATATGCAAGGTTACATATACAGGCAGTTTACTGGACAATTCTGACAACAAAGATTGAAATAGGTTTGGGAGCACCACAGAGAGCAGGTGCTGACATGCCAGGGCACACTAAATGACTGTACAAAACAAAAATTCCACTGTTCCTCCTCCCCACATCTCTACAGCCATCCCACTGACCTGAGAACCAGTCTCCTCAAAGGGGCTCCTTCTCACCTCTAAGATGGAAGACAAAAAGGCATGAAATCAAAATCAATACTCTGAATGTAAACTAGACAAATAAATATTAGTGCAGCAGGAGGGGAGAGCAATAAAGTGAGCAGACCTGAGTGATGGTGGTAACCTGCTGGATTCCCAGGTCATGGAGTAATTTACTGGCTGGTCCTAGGCCACTGGATAATTATCCAGACAGCCCCCACTCTGGGGCAAAGCCTCCTGCTGCTCATGTTATTAATACTGGCAGCAACCAGCGGGTGTTAGGGGGAGCAGAGAGGAGCAAACCCAGTCCCCAGGATGTTGAGTGAATGCGGAGGCACCTGCAGGGTCCCTCTGAGCTGAACCTCACCAGGAAAACCAGCCAGCTCCAGCATTCAGCTTTTAGCCCAGCTGTTGCATGGGCCCCGGGGAGAGGCTCCTCAGCAATTGCCAAGGGCTTAGGCAAAGGGAGAAAACACCCAAGTGCTGGAGTTTGACCACCTTGTGCCAAAGACCCTCTGCTCTGTTCCCCCGTGGAGCTGACTGGAAAGTAATTTTGAGGCCTCCCCAGAATAACTTAAATTAATATCCATGGAGCAATGTCAAACACTCCTGTTTGACATGGCGTGGGAATTAGACTTTAGTGCACACAAAAGGGGCCAGGGAAAGTGATGGTGTCTTTTCTAGGGTTTAATCATTTGGGAGATTGACCTCAGGTAACCTTGAAGGGATTTCAGGGGGCAGTTAGGGTGGGGTGGGGCTCTCTTATCTCATACCCCTCTCTAAAATGGGATAACATATGTAAAGTACGCAGCATGCGATAAACATTTTCAGTCAGTGTGAGTGCACTTTCTTCTTCCTCCCCCTATGTCATTATCTGGTGAATGGCCTCCTCCTAATCAATCTTTCATCTTTTCCCTCCAGGACAGCAGTTCTCAACCGGGGATGAAGGGAGCATGCCCCTGGCATTTAATGGGTAGAGGACAGGGATGCTGCTAAACATCCTGTAATGCACAGGACAGCCCCACACAACAAAGAATTATCTCGCCCAAATATCAACAGTGCCATTGAGGAAACCTGCTCTAGAAGATTCTGCACACTGCAGCCAGAATAATCCTTTAAATACACATTGTAGGTCACTTGCTTGTTTAAAAAGCCCCCAAGGGGTTAGTCATATAAATGCATTCCTAATTATTCACTCAAAATGTATGGAGCATCTGCCCTATAGCAGGCACTGTGGTAGGGTGTGAGATGGCACAGGTATATCTATATAGACCCTGACCTTGAAGAGATGATTACAAAACACTAGCTTCCTGTCCTCACTAGGATAAAGTCCAATCAACTGAAGGTAGAGAGAGGGTGTAGGGGAATGAAAAATGAGAGCTTGATTTTTGGACATGAGGAGTGAATTTGCTGCTGGGGCATCCAGGTAGATTATGCAGAAAGGACAAGAAATGGCACTCTAGATGTAGCAGAACTGTCTACACCTAAAAGTGGGGGTAGGGGGTGGGATATGTATGTTTCTCATTTCTGTAAGTAGAACTCCCAGCTTCTCAGGTCCCAAACCAGGAACCCATAATTTCTTCTTGACCCCTTTCTTTTCTCAGGTTCTCATGTATTCCATGAAGAAAATATGCCCCAGTAGTGTAAAGTATCCAATGTGTGTAATGGATAAATTTCTCTCCACTGTATCTAGAAGTGGCACTAGCTATGTACTATCATTTGGAGAATTAAAAAAAAAAAAAAGTCATTCGATATATTTTCTGTAGGATTTAATTTTCCCAGAAGACCGTTATTGAGAAAGGCTGCCAAACTTCACATCTCTATGGCTTGTGTTTTAATTGAGCTCTTAACATTATAATCTTTAAGATATTTTTTCTTTTTAAAAATAACAATCCCTTATCATTAGCATTTCTTGTGGCACATTACCTTGACATTTTAAAAAGATATTAAGGATTATTTTCAAAAGGGTCATAGCAATTCACTCACACATAGACATGTAAAAGGAGACCCATATTCTCACCTCCTCACCAGCCAGGGATTTTACTGCTGTTTATAATTTTAGCCAATTTGATAGTATCTCATTGTTCTCTTAATTTGTATTTTATTGACCACTAGTGAGGTTGAGCAAGGTTTTTATTTATTTATTAGCCACCTGCATTCCTATTCTGTTCATAACTTTTGTCTGGTTTTTAATTTGCCTCTTTTCTTACTAGTATGTTGAAGCACTTTATATCCTTTGTTGTATGTTCTGTAAATATTTTTGTTTGCTCTTTGTCTTTTGGCTTAATACGTGGCATTTCTTTTGGTATAAAGTTTTAAATGTTTACATTAGTTCAAAATAATCCTTTTAGCATGCTAATTATCCCTACAGGGTTTACTGAATAGACTGAATTTTCCCCACTGATTTGAAATGCCACCATTATTATATACCACTAATCTCCCCCATATACAATTGATTTGAGTCTATTTCCAGACTTTCTGCTATTCTATTTATCTATTAATGCCTATTAAATAGAGAATTTTGAATGATTTATGGTACATCTATATGGTGGACTGCTATATTTTGGGAACTTGATTCACAATTAGAGAACTCCCAAGTTTTCTTTTAGTACAACTGTGGTTGTATTTTTAGTTTTAAATACTCGATCTCATGGCTTTAATTTTGGTCAAGAGTGAGGTAGGAATCCAACTTTTTATTTTCTAGATAGTCATTCAGTTTATCATATGCCTTGATTATAATACAGTTTGCTATATAAAATATTTAATTTAATGAAATAAAATGTATATTTATTTTCCTTTATTGTTTCTTGTCTTGCTTAAGTTCTCCCCTACACAAAGATAATATGAATAGTCTCCTAAAATTTCTCCTAATTTTTCTGTTGGTTAATTTTTTATTTTAAAAATCTTTAAAATATCAGTATATCTTTATACAGTGTGAGGTAGGGCTCTAATTTTGCTTTTTTTCCAGGTGTATAGCCAGTTAAGCCAGCACCACTTATTGATCAAATCATCCCTTTACCAATGAACTGAAATGCCATCTTTTGTCATTTGAAGTTCCCAGTATACTTTGATCTATTTCTGGACCTTCCCTTATGTTCTGAAATGAATTCCTGCTCTGCCTTTGGATATTTCAATGGCTGGCCCCTTTTTGCCATTTGGTCTCAGCTCAAAGCCATCTTCCCAGGGATGCATTTGCTGGCCATCCCATCTTCAGTCATTCTCTATCCTGTAATATCTGCTTATTATCTTTGTTGTCCATTTCATTGTCTATTGTGTTCTTGTTTGTTTACTTATTTGTTTTTGTCTGCTTCCCCTGATTAAAATATAAATTCCACAAAAGTGTAGACTTCTTCTGTTTTGCTCATTGTGGTTTCTGCCTAGAATGATGCCTGGCATATGGCAAGAGCTAATACATATTTACTTAATGCTGAGTGGATGATTGCTCCACAAATCTATTTTCTGTTCCTATGATACTTTTATACTACTCTATTTTCCATTACAGTAGCATTATAGTAAGTCTTTTCTTCATTAAAATTGAAACAAAATAATTGCAAACTTCCAGGAAAGTTACAGTAAATACATGTTTTTTAATTTGAACTGTTTGAGAGTAAGTTTCTGACAATAATGCCCCACTGCCCCCAAATACTTTAGTGCATACTTCTGACAAACTAGAATATTATCCTTCATTACAACAATATATCATAAAAATCAGGGAATTATGTATTAATATATGATTACTGTCTAATCCTCAGATCTCATTCAAGTTACCCCAATTGCCCCAATAATATGCTTCATAGCAAAAAGTTCTAGTACAGAGTCAAACCTCGCATTTAGTTGTCATCATTCCTTTAAAGTGTACCAGCTCCTCAGATTTTCCTTTCCTTGATTTTTACAATCTTGACACTCTGTCAAGTTGCTGGTCAGTTATTTTGGGGAGTATATTTCTGTTTGGGTCTTCCTGAAGTTTCCTTATGATTAGATTCAAGTTATGCATCTCTGGCAGCAATTTCACAGAAGTGATGCTGTATTCTTGTAGCATCTTATCAGGTGACAAGACTGGGATGTCCAAGATCAAGAAATCAGCAGATTTGGTGTCTGATGAGGGCCCTGCCTTCTGCTTTGTAGATGACGACTTCTAGCTGTGTCCTCACATGGTGGAAGGGATGAGCTAGCTTTCTGGGGTCTACATAAGGGCACTAATCTCATTCCTGAGGGCTCTGCCCTCATGGCCTAATCACCTCCTAAAGGCTCTGTCTTCTAATATCATCAATTTGGGGTTAAGTTTTCAACATACGGATTTTGGGGGGATACAAACATTCAGATTATAGCACCTTCTCCCCCAGTGGACCCTCTTTTCACCCTGCTTGTGTTCGGACGCTCAATTCTGGGCCCATCCCTTGTGGAAGCCCTTCTCCTGCTCGGGCTTTGTCTGACACTCTGCGTTAGCCTTAACTGTTCCAAAGCAATGCTGAGTTGTAGTGGCAATACGAGGCAGCCTTTTTTGTTCTTGATTATTATGGAAATGTCTTCAATGTTTGCCCGTTTAATGGGATATATGGTTTTGGTTTTTGATAACTTTATCAAATTTAGGAAGTTAATTTCTCAAAGTTAAAAAAACACGTGAATGGCTGCTGAATTAACAAATACCTTTTTAGCATTCTGAGAATACTGTGTGTGTTTGTGTGTGTGTATTGGTGGGTACTGTCACATGAACCTGATGGCGTCCTTTCTCCTTGCCTGTCTCATCTCAGGTGTGCTACATGTTATTCTTTTTTCATAATTTCCCTCAGAACATCATTAAGAAAAGTCGTGTCTAGCATACTTTCAGTAAAGGGTTGGCATAGCAAAAGGGGTTACAGCATAAAATAATACATGTAAGAACTTACAGCTATCACTATTCTAAAAATCCACTAACCCTTCCTTGCTCCATGTAGTTCTTGCTAGAAATATTTTCCAGCTCGCTGCTGTGTTTTCTGGCATCCATTTTCTCTTCATACTCTTCTCCTTACTTTCTAGCTTTTAGCTTCCATCCTGTAAATTCCTGCTACCTACACACGGCAATTCAGTTCTCTCTATACTTTTGTCCTCTCCTTTCTGTCCTGTCTTGCATTTACATATATAATTGTTGTCATTTATCCAGCATATAGATGTTTCTTAAAGTACCTAGTCTATCATACTCTCAGTAGTTGATTTCTCTGTCTTTATCCTTTACATTTTTTAAACACTGCTTTCATGAGGTATAAATTACATCCTGTAAAATGCACAAACCTTAAGTGAATAGATAGTACATTGTTTACATACATAAAAAGTGCGACCACGGTGCGGAAAAACACTAGAACATTTCCATGACCCCAGAAAGTTTCTTCGTGTCTCTTTCTTGTTGAAGAAGTCTGATTCATCAGTGCTTTCCTTTTATGGCTAGCACCTTTTGTATCCTAAATAAAATACTTTTGCTTACTTCAAGGTCATAAAGATACTCTTCTATGTTGTCTACTGGGAGCTTTATGGTTTTAGGTTTCACATTTAGGTCTGTGATCCAGATTAAACTACTCTTTTATATGGTGTAAGGTGAGCCTCAGGTTATTTTTTTCTACCTTAAAAAATTCTATTGTGAAAAATTTCAAACATATGCAAAAGTAGAATAGTATGATAAGCCCTGAGTACCTATCAGCCTGCCTTAATAATTATCGTAGCCAATGTTATTTGATATATATCCTTACCCACTTTCCCTACCCCCAAACTGTATTATTTGTAAGAAAATTTCTGATATTATACTGTTTCACCTATGGTTATTTCAGTATATCTCTCTAAAAGATAATTGTTTTTAGAAAAACACAACCACAATACTGTTATTACACCTAAACAATTAACTGTAATTCTTCAAAATCATTAAATATATAATTATTCATATTTCCCTGATAGTCTTATAAATTTAAAAAATAAGTTTGAATCAGGATTTAAATAAAGTTCTTATGTTGATTTGGTTGAAAGTCTCTTGAGTATATTTTAATCTAGTTTAATTTAATAAATATATCATACCTCTTCTTAAAAAAATAATTTGTGAATAAATGTGGACTTTTTTTTCTGTAGTTTCCCACACTCTGGACTTTGCTGATTGATAAACCTCTTTGGTGTGGTTTAAAAATCTTCCCTTTCTCCTGTAATTACTATTAATAAATATATCATACCTCTTCTTAAAAAAATAATTTGTGAATAAATGTGGACTTTTTTTCCTGTAGTTTCCCACACTCTGGACTTTGCTGACTGATAAACCTCTTTGGTGTGGTTTAAAAATCTTCCCTTTCTCCTGTAATTACTATAAACTGGTAGTAAGATCAGCATTCCACAAGGTTCTCCAAGACACATACAAATTATTTAGCATCTAAGAACTCACTGGCTGTGAGAGGTGGCAACAGATTAATCTCCTGTAGACTAATTTTCCCAATTTCTCTTCTTTTTTTTTGACAGAGCACAAAGGGTAGGCACCTTTCTCATTCCAAGCAGCCCTAGTCTCCCCAGTCTCCCCCTTGGTCAGATATTCATTTGTGCCTTTCTTCATCCGGTGCCACATAGTACAAGGAGAACATGAGAAAAAGAAGAGAGGGTACAATGCTAAGAAGCTGTAGTTCATAATCTTGGGTTCTGGAACCACACCGCCTGTTCAAATACAAGCTCTGCCACTTCGTGGCTGTGTGACATTGAGCAAATTACTAAACTTCTCTGAGCTTCCATTTAATCACTTAAGAAAATGGAAAAACTAGAGTTTACCTAGTAGCATTATTATGAGGACCAAAATAGTTAATTTATGTAACATTCTTAGAACAGTGCATGGCACGTAAGTGTATAAAAAAACTATAATTCACTAAGAAAATATCAACAATCAGTATATACAATTTATAGAAAAGGAAATACATGCTGCTGTTAAGTATATAAAAAAATGATGAACCTCATTCTTAATAAGGTACCATTTTTATCTGTCAGGTTAGAAAAGGTGGAAATGTTTGAAAACACATTGCACTGTTGAGTATGAGGAAAATTAGGCACTTTAATAAATTGCGAATGGGATTGTTCACCAGAGAGCAATTTGGCAATAACTATAAAATGTAAAAATGCACATATCCTTTTTCCCTGCAATTCCACTTCTTGAACTTTATTCTACAAACTGTAAAGTGACCTATGTACCAGCATATTTTACAAAGCATTTTTTTTGTAATGATAAAATGGTGAAAATGAACCTGATAATTATAAATGGCTCTGTCTATACTGATATGGAACAATGTTCAAGATAAATTGCCAAGTAGGAAAAAAAACCCAAGTACAGACTGTGAGTATATCATTTGTGTAAATAAAAGGAATTATACTCGTACACTTTTCTTAGTAAAAATATAAGTAAATATATTATGTAAAGATACACAAGAACTGGTAACCTTTCATACCCTTAAAATGTTTTACTATGTGCATGTATTTTCTAATCAAGAAATAAGTGATTCAACTGATAAAAAACACAATTGATTAAAAAAAAACTATCTGCAGAAAGTAATTCAATTTTCTTATTGACTAGATTTGTCATTGAAAAACAATTTGACTTACTGGTTTCAGGCATTTTTGCAAAATTCAGCAAACTGAATCCCTGGATTTTAACTTAAACACAATCAGTTGTCAATTAATTTCATCGACAGACCTGTACAAGTGTTCTTAAAAAGTTCTCATATTTCAGTTCAAGGCTACTCATTGCTTTCTTATCTTCAAACTGACAGCAAGTGTTCTTACCTGCTTTACAGGGTCTCCAGAAGAATCTGATGAGGGCTTCACCAGCAATTC
>NW_007733662.1:30769-50795 GCF_000696425.1 Galeopterus variegatus | reverse complement strand
AATCAAGAAATAAGTGATTCAACTGATAAAAAACACAATTGATTAAAAAAAAACTATCTGCAGAAAGTAATTCAATTTTCTTATTGACTAGATTTGTCATTGAAAAACAATTTGACTTACTGGTTTCAGGCATTTTTGCAAAATTCAGCAAACTGAATCCCTGGATTTTAACTTAAACACAATCAGTTGTCAATTAATTTCATCGACAGACCTGTACAAGTGTTCTTAAAAAGTTCTCATATTTCAGTTCAAGGCTACTCATTGCTTTCTTATCTTCAAACTGACAGCAAGTGTTCTTACCTGCTTTACAGGGTCGCCAGAAGAATCTGATGAGGGCTTCACCAGCAATTTATAAAGGCGATGGAATTACAGAAATGGAGTCTGTTAAAATTTGAGGCCACTAGGCCAAAGTTAGCCAAATGTCCTCACTCTCATTCACCACCTGTGAACATTGAAATTACCCCACTGGTAAGAGCATCGAAATTACCCCACTGGTTTGGATTTTTGGATCCAGTCCACCTGCTCTTTTATCTTTATTCTGAATGGGCACCTCTGCCTTATT
Organism: Galeopterus variegatus; assembly: GCF_000696425.1. Lineage (NCBI taxonomy): Eukaryota > Metazoa > Chordata > Mammalia > Dermoptera > Cynocephalidae > Galeopterus > Galeopterus variegatus. The sequence continues at coordinate 50,233 of NW_007733662.1, read as the reverse complement.
CCTTGTGAGATTAATTTGGAGCACCACCATCTTCCCCCCACCAAGCCTGCCCTCAGCCACCTCTGATTTCTTCCTCTGCCCTCAACCCCACATCAAATCCATTGCCAAGTTTGGTTGGTTCCATCATCCCAATGTCTCTCTCATCTCTCACTGAATCTCCACAGATAACTCATAGGAGCAGCTTGATGTGCCTCCACTGGACCCTCTGCCCAAATCATCTTCCCACTTTGGTGAATTGCTTTTCAATTTTCAACACTAAAATTAAATTGTCTTCTTTGTGAAAGCTGTGCTAGAACATCCCATTAAGGGTTATTATACTTTTTATACTGTATACTTCTATTTTGTACCCTATACTTTGTACACTTCTCTTGTAGTCTTTGTAACATCACAATGGAATTATGTGTTTTTCACATTTGTTGTTCTCACTAGGTAGGGAGCACTTTCAGGGCAGGGACTGACCACCCCTCCCCCCCCTTTCAAACTATCATTTATTGGCTACCTTCTATGTGCCATGTACTGTAAAATAATTTTACCTATGTTATCTCATTTCATTGCTTCCTCAGCATTCCCTGGAAATATGTATTATGATCCCCACTTCAGAGGTGAGAATTCAAAGAGCAGAGAGGTTACGTGACTTGCCATGCTGTGATTGAACTTTTCTTCTTTATGGTCAGCTGCATCATCCAGCCCCAGGACCATGCATGTGGCAGGTGTTCAATGTTGAGTAACTTGCTAAAATTACTGAATGTAAACCTTAGTGTAGACAACACCTAGTCTAAGAATCCTGTGTAACCTGTTTCTGCCAATATTGCTTCCTCTTTGTTACACATGAACCTAGCAGAGACTTGTTATCACACTTGTCACACTGACTTTGATTGGGTCAAAATGTCTAGGTCTGCTGAGTGGACTGTGTGGATTACACGTACCCAGGATGATCAGGGAGGCAGCCTGCAGAGCCAGCTCTGAAAAAAATGCTCCCAGAGCACCCAGGGCTGAGGCAGTTAATATGCCCCAGTGGTGAGGAGGAAATTTCTTGCAAAAGCTAGCTCCCTTAGAACAATGTGGCCTTTTAGTTTTTAGCTTTGGAACGGAGCCTAGCTGTCCATGGAGACAAAGAAAGGAGAGAATCACTGAACCAGTCTCGCACATAAAAAACTGACCATGTCTGTCTTTGAAGTCTCCTTTATGTCGTTTTGAAAACTTTGGATTATAGGGGTGTTTTTCCCCTCCTTTTCTTCCTCAGTTCCTCACTCCACCCCATTTTTTTTTTTTCAGAGGAGAGAGAACTGGGTGTAAGGGAGCCTTTCTTTGAGACAGGGCAGAAGTCATTAATTAAGGCTCCCATTCATTCCTGCTGACACTTGCTCATCAATCAGATTTCCTCTTCGCATTCTGATGACCCGGCTGACCTGGGTCTTCCATACTGTCTGCCAGACAGAAATGAGACTCAGACCACACACCAGAGAAGAGAGAGTGGCCTCTGGCTCCAGGCTTCCTGAGAGTGAGGAGTAGGGGTGTGGGGACAAAGCTGCCTGGTCTGGAGCTCTTCAGGGTTGAGGTGAAGTTGAATAAAGAAGATATTTTCTTTGCGGAAGCAAGTATTGCTCACTTCATAGAAGCATTGATCTATAGCTGCCCTCCCCTTTCTCCGCCTAGCCCAGGGCCAGCCATGGAGCTCGGAGACCAGCCAACTGAGCCCAGGGAAACGAGGCTAGCAATTCCTTTCTGCCAGCTTGGCACGGCTGAAAGAAGTTGACAGCTCTAGCCTCCTCTCAGAAAAGTACAGGGAACTGATCTGGAGATGGGGGTGTCATCTGTAGGGTGGTCAGCCCAAGACGTGGGAGTTCTATTTTATTATTAGTTCATTCATTCATTCATTCATTCACTGGATTAACATTACTTGGCAGCCCCTATGTACTAGGCAAGTTTTATGTTATATACAGTTTATTACAATTTAAAAAGTAGGATTAAGAAATAATGTGTATAGAAACTTTGAAACACAAAAAACATTTGCTACATTATTGGGGTGGTAGGGTTGTGGGTGACTTCTTTACATGCTTGTTGCTATAAGGTGTTAGCAAAAAATAAAAACTTTAAAGAAAAAAATGGACAAAGGACTTGAACAGACTTTTCTCCAAAAAAAAAAAAGACATACAAATGGCGAATAGGGATATGAAAAGATATTCAACATTATTAGTCATTAGGGAAATGCAAAGNAAAACTTTAAAGAAAAAAATGGACAAAGGACTTGAACAGACTTTTCTCCAAAAAAAAAAAAAAGACATACAAATGGCGAATAGGGATATGAAAAGATATTCAACATTATTAGTCATTAGGGAAATGCAAAAAAAAACTTTAAAGAAAAAAATGGACAAAGGACTTGAACAGACTTTTCTCCAAAAAAAAAAAAGACATACAAATGGCGAATAGGGATATGAAAAGATATTCAACATTATTAGTCATTAGGGAAATGCAAAACAAGATCACAAGCAGATACCACTTCACATACAGTGAGATGGCTATAACAAAAACGAAAACACTAATAGAAAATAATAAGTGCTAGCAAAGGTGGAGGGAAATTGAAAGTTTTATATGCTGCTGGTGGGAATATGAAATGGCTTTGGAAATACAAAAGAGGGAGAAGAGAATTTCCAGAGTGATGCCTTTGACCAAGAGAGAGGGGAAAATGTGGTGCAGAAGTGGACAGGTTGCCTTAGTTAGGAGCCAAGACAGTCCACGCACTTAACGGGAGGGAACACAGAGACGTGGGCACAGGCACATGCACAAAGGCAAATGGTGCTGCAGCTTCTGGAAGTTCCACATGATTGTTTCTACTTCCTCAGTGAAAGAGGAAGCAGTGACGGAAGAGGGGAAGGGGGTCTAGAGAGATAGAAATGAATGACATACTTAAGAAAGAGGGAGAGTGAACGGATCAAGGAGATGACTCCTGAGCAGCTCTGAGGGCCTGCTTGAGTTAGGGATCACTAATTAAAGTAAGACAAGTCAGCATGGTCGTGTGTTGATCTCTACCCAGTGCAGCTGCTCAGGTGCAGGCTGGCAGAAGTGAATAGGTGGATCTCACCAAAGTTGGAGTTTTTCAAGAGCAGTACCATGAAACAAGAAAGGAAAAAGAGAGTCGAAGGGGCATGTAAGGGAGAAATTATAATGAGGGATTATAGACTCTAAGCTGGGTGAAGAGGGGAGCAAACCACAGCAGGGTGCAGATTGTGGGGGACAGTGAAAAAAAAAGTAGCATCTGTAGATTGTAGGACTCTCTGGGGTCAAAAACTTGTTGGGATCGGGATACTAAAACTGGAAAGATAAGAAGTGGTGGTGATCAGAGAGTGGGATGCTTGAAACTGAGATTAGGTAAAAGTTGCAATTATTGGTAATTATTGGTGTAGGTTATGACTATGGAAATGAGTGGCTAGGCTGGGATGTGGGACAATATCATTGGAGGAGATGAGGTCAAGGAACACAGAAGCCAGGATATAGGGAGGGGTGTCTATATGATTACTGAAATTATTGAATTATAACTAAATGAGAGTGAAAATGAGGTATAATCTTTAAGAAACAAGGAAGCATGACTTAGAGCAACAAGGAGAGGGTAGTGGTTAGTATGGTCTGGTGACATGACCAAAAACTGAGGGTTTTAGGCAGGAAGGGGTGAGAATGGTCAGGAGGCACCATGATGGGTGAGTAGGACATTTACCCCACCTGTGGTCTCATGGTAAAAGGAGTTTGGAGATAAAACAGCAACCACTTGAGAGAGTTGCTGGGGAAGCAGTGTCTTTCTGGGAGAGTCAGATTTCTGTCAGAACAAGAAAATCAAAGGAAAGTCAAGATTGAGGAAATATGGGATTTGCTGACTTCCATGAGGATACAATGGTAAAGTTTCCTGAGACATCTCCTGAGGTAGATGGCATAGAAAAGTGGCATAGAGAGCCCAGTGGAGATGAGAGCCCAGAGGAGGATGGCGCTCCAGACTCCTCTTGGTGTCTGACTTAACAGGTGTAAAGGGCATACAAAATTAACCCTGATGGTCTCAAGGTGGATAAGGGTATAAGGCTGTGAGTGTTGGGGGATGGGGAGGGAGAGGTGAGGGTCCTGTCAGGAGCACGGCATTCTGAGAGGAGGGGTCTTCTCTGGGTCAACCCAAATTCAGAAGCACGCTTCTTACTTACATAGTGCAAGGTGCTCTGAGGCTTTCTCCTGACTCTCTTGCTGGATTTTTCTGGTGAAACTGGGCTGCAATCACTTGAATAAAACCATTGGTTCACATTATACAATTCGGACCTACTTTAGCTCCCCTTATAAATGGTGCCTTGAGAAGTGGCCTGTCTGGTCCACTTCTAAATTTGTCTCTAAGAATACTAAATAACTCAGTTTCATTGAAGATAATCACTGGTTTATTAATAAACCATCTGTGATAGGATATAAGTCAATCAGAACATTTTTTGGTTCTGAGATGTCTGGCAAGACAGGTCATCGAATCCTGGTGTATTCTTTGGGCCAGGTCTGCTGGTTTTGTACACACTTTTCTAAAAGGTGTACTGGGGATCATACTTTTCAGACTGTTCAGATGAATTTTAATATGTTATAAACCATGTTTCCTTGTAGTTCTACATTCAATGACTCAATATCATTATCTTTCACTGGAAAAGCAGATACCACCTAGAGCAAAGTATCTATTATTCAGCATTCAGTTTCAGGCCTGAGTTCTTTGATGAATCCTCAGTAAGACAACAGTTTGAGAGTCAGGCATTTTTGAAAGAAAAGATTGATTTTTAAAAGTCTTAAGCTACCTTAACATATCAAAAGCAAAGCTTGGATTTCTTAACATGGACATTTAATTTTAGCCACTGTTTTTCAGACTTTTTTATTGCAATCTATGGTAAGATATACATTTTTTATTATCACCCAACACTCACACACAGGTACACACACACAGATGTACACACACAGACACACACACACACAAGACAGAAAAATGTTAGGAAATATTATTGCCCTTACTTCAGGGGATGCCCCCTAAACTTTATATTCTGTTCAATTCTATTCTATTTTCTTTCTAAAAATGCTGGTTTTGATCTACTAAATTGATTTTTTGACACATTAGTAGCTTATAACTTGTAATTTTAAAAAATGACTATAAACCATAGTGCAGGGAATATTCAGGGTAACACTATAGGGAAAGGCTCTGACTCATGAGACTGGATCCCAACTCTCCTAGCACTGTTCATGCTGGAATGTGAAAGAGAGCACGGAAGAGGTAGTGTCAGATAAACACCAGGGTTCTCATTTGTCCTCCTTGTATGGGCATTACCTGGAGAGACGTGTGTGTGTGTGTGTGTGTGTGTGTGTTTGTTTGTATGTGTGTATATGTGTATGTGTGTGTATGTGTGTGCATATGTATGTATTGTAGAAGTCTTAAGACAGATATGTTGTCCTCCTTGTATGGGCATTACCTGGAGAGACGTGTGTGTGTGTGTGTGTGTGTGTGTGTGTTTGTATGTGTGTATATGTGTATGTGTGTGTATGTGTGTGCATATGTATGTATTGTAGAAGTCTTAAGACAGATATGGAGAAACTGAGAGCAATGAGCTGGTGGCCTGGGTCCAGGCCTAGGGGTGGTGCAAGTCTCTAGGAGAAGTTGTGCCTTTGGGCTAGCACTAAGCCTACCCAGAGGCAGGAGCTGCATAGTGCAAAAGTGGCTGAGAGGTGGTCTAGATAGACACTGTAAGATGCACTGCTGGTTCTTCTGGCTTGGGAGGGCCCACAGGGAATTCAGAAGTTTCTGTTTGGCTTGGTGATGGGGCTCAGATGTTCGGAGGAGACTGGTGACAAGCAGAGCTTGAGATAAAGAAAAGACCACATAGGAATAGGAACTTTGTAATCCAGGCAAGTGATCAGTACCAAGAATCTCAGCAGCAGCCCTATATGGTATACCCCCCCAAAGATCTGATGTAATCAGCAGCACCTCACTGTGTACTGTCATACATAGGGGGGAGCAAGAAGTAATGGGGTGGTAGGATGATAAGTACATTTGGAACCAGACTCCAGAGTGTCTTTAGAAACTTTTGTTTTTTTAAGACAGTTTATTTTTCAGCTGTTCTATGAAGTCTGGAGAAGGCAGTCCAGGGCTTTCTGTCACCCTCAGGTCTCACAGAGCCAGGCTCCACCTGCCTGCTCTGCCACCCTGGTGTGGACCTCCCTCCTGGAGGTCACCTCTCAGGGTCTGGAATCAGCAGGAAGCAAGGGGAAGAGAGGTGACAGGAAGGCACACTAGGCTGACCTGGAACCTTCACACAGCTCCTGGACATCACTAGCTTTTGTGTGCCCGGTGTTGCCCAGGACGTAGGCACATGGCTACACCAGGTACCGGGAAACCCAGATACCAGTACATGACCAGCAGTCTCCACCACGATCACGGAGGGCAGGATCTGTGTCTCTGCAGAGGCAGTCCTCCCCGTGCACTGCCGCGTTGTCCACCTGAGCTGGTGAGACCCCCGCCTCACCCAGGGAGCCCCTCAGATGCCCACAAGTCAGCACCACCACGATCACGGAGGGCAGGATCTGTGTCTCTGCAGAGGCAGTCCTCCCCGTGCACTGCTGCGTTGTCCACCTGAGCTGGTGAGTCCCCCGCCTCACCCAGGGAGCCCCTCAGATGCCCACAAGTCAGCAGAAGTGGCAATCCCCTAGTACCTGCCCACACATCCGCCATGGAGTACCTTGGCCCCTAGTTGCAGGGACTCAGAAAAGAGAAACAAACGGATGGTTTCCTGCTGAACAAACTCCAATCCCAGATCTGTAGTCCAGGATTCCAGGGGAAGTCAAGATCCCTGAGTCCTGGGGACCCCAGCCAGTCTCTGAAAGCAGCTGACAAGACTGAAGCAGGGAGCCCAGCAAGGCTGAGTGAGCCAAGGCAGAAGGCAGGTTCAAGGAGGTCAGTGAGCTGCCTGGGGATGACCAGACACACCAGAAGAGGCAAGAGCTTCCCTTTTCAGTCATTTCCCAGAACACACAGCAGTGGCAACATCCCGAGACCCCAACAGAGTGAGACCTGTCACTTGCAGGCCCGGTGCCTGGGGGTGGCAAGGAGGGCGTTCTTCCAGGCCAGCCAGAACTATTGCCTGCAGCTTCATCTGAGTAGCACACCGTCCCAGCCGCTGTTTAGCTCACCTCTGAGGGCCACCAGAGTGCTCATGGAGCTAGCAGTCTAGGCCCTCTGGGACCCCTGCTTTCACACAGACCCATCAGTGTGAAAGCCAGGGCCACCTCTGTTTGTCCAGACCCTGTTGGGCTGCACAAAAGGCCAGAGCCTCCCCTGTAGAAAGATGTTCCACCCACTCCCATGTAGAAGAGATGGCCCAACTCTGAAGTCAGGGGCAGGCTGCTCACTTCTCCCTGTAGCTGGGGATGTCCCACCCTCTAGGCACAAGGATCCACTCCCTGAACCCTGGCTCAGATCTGAACCCGAACCTCAGAATGCTGGGCAAACTTTTGCAGCCCTGCCCTTCCCCAAAGGAGCCTGCATGAGAGGGGGCTCAGGGTGGATGGAGCTGGAGGCTGCCTGAGGAGGGCAACAAGGCCTCACCCCACTCTCCACAGGCCCGGGCAGCTCCCTCACACCCCCAGGAGGCAGCTTGGAAGCAGGGCGGTGCAGGGCCCGAGGCCCCTCCTCACCCGAAGGGCCCATGGTGTCCTAGGCTTCAGGCAGGCAGGAGGAGGGCTGAAGCTGTGGAGTCAGGCCCTAGATACTCCTAATAATTGCTCTTATGTATGTAGTGCTTTATAGTTCATAAAGCTCATCACATTTCTTAGTGGACCTTCACAAACATCTTGAAGCAAGTGTTCATATTATTCCTCCTCTACGGACAAAAGAACTAGGTCTTAGAAGCACCAAGTAAGTTTCTGGAAGACACACAGTGAAGGGTGGAATGGAGACCCTCAGCCAGATCTTTTCATTCCTAGAGAAACACACATCCACAAGCTCTGCCTCCCTATTTAGGTGAAGAACAGGGAGGCAGTGGCAAAACATTCTGTTACGTTCCTGTCTTCTCTCCTGCAAGGGGGTTGCGTCCCCTCAGCTCTCCTTCAGGTCCCTCTTCTTGTCCTCTGGCTAGTGGTTATCCTTGTGTGTCTGGCTGTGCTGTTTAAGACAGTGGAGTCTGAATTTTTGCAGGTGATAGATAAATGGCAATGGTTTCGTTTCCCTCCCTCCAGTCTGAGGATTTATAGTGTACAAGCCTGCAGCTGGGGAGCAGCCCCCCGGAGCTGAGGTGTGGTGGGAGAGGGGAAGATGCTCGCTGTGGGCTGATGCAGTTACACAGGCTCCTGCTTCCACAGCTTTTGAGAGAAGGTCCTGTGTGGACTGAGACCTGTCTTCCCATCTGGTTTTAAGGAGTCCAGAGGGGGCTGAGAGATAAGGGACAAATGTCCCCCTGGTGACCAGAGACCCAGCTTGGAAGCTTGAATAAACTGACCTCCAAATAAATGAATGAATGAATGAATAAATAACTCTAAATGAATTGTGAACAGAAGAACGGATGTGTCTCTTATCAGTCTGCTGCCTGTGGACTTGGGCTGGGAGATAATCACCATGGTTAACAAGGATCCTGGCAGCCAGTTAAAATAACTCTAAATGAATTGTGAACAGAAGAACGGATGTGTCTCTTATCAGTCTGCTGCCTGCGGACTTGTGCTGGGAGATAATCACCATGGTTAACAAGGATCCTGGCAGCCAGTTTTTCTTCATTCCTGACAGTTCTCTCCCCCTATTGTTTTGGCATACAAAACCCTGAAAGAATATCAAATTCCCAATGCTCTGCACCATGTGGCTTCTCTTTATAAACCACAACCTCCTCATCCATTTGCCAGCTCTCCCTGTCTCCTCACGTCCCCCAAACCTTGCCGAGTGCAAGGGACAAGGAGGGGGCTGAGCAGGTGCGTTCCATACCTTACATCTTCACGTCCACCAGAGGAGCTCTGCTCCCATCTGCTTTATGAAATGACCAACTGGGCACCCTCTACTCAGAAGGGTTCCTCTGTGAAATGGGAGAAAACCACAAGCTGTTGGGTGTTCTTCATCTGCAGCTGCAGGAGCAGACAGGAGTGGGGAAGAGGGTGTGGTGGGTGGATTCAGGCTTCCTGTTTCTCCTCATTGTGTAAGTAATTGCTGGTGCTGATCGTCTGTCCTTTCCCCCAGCTGACTCCAGAAGAAAGGCGAAGAAGCCCTGCACATCCTGTCTGTACAGGTGCCTGGCACCTGATGGGCTGCCTTTTCTTTATCAGCTCCAAGGCTATGGAGGTGCCCCTAATTTTCCTGTCAGGGATATGGTGGCTGCCCTGAAGCTGACTCAGGGACCAACCTTTGGTCTCTGGGGAAGGTTTGAAGTCCACAGCTTAGCAGTGTCCATGCAGCTGTGTTCTTTTAACTAACCTGGGTCCACTTACCCCTATCCATGTTGGGCGTATACAAAAGTAGCAGCAGGATTGGCTCCCTATCTTGAGAATTAATTTGAGCATCCCCACGGGCTTGCTCCAAGCCCCTGTTCCTCACTCCCTGGGGACCTGTTTGACTCTCATCGATCACTTGGCTCTCTGGTTGACATCTCATTTTGGATTCATTTTTTCTGCCAATACATCAGCCTTTTCCTGTAAGACACTTTAATTTTTAAATTTTTTATCTTATTATTAAAATTTTTATCTTATGATTTTTATATTATTTTTCAGCTTTATTAAGATTTAATTGACAAATAAAAGTTATATATATTTATAGTGTACAACGTACTGTTTTGGTATATGTATACATTCTTTAAGATATTTTTAAAAAGTTTACTCTGTTAGGTTAGCTCACTTGGTTAGAGTGTGGTGCTGACAACACCAAGGTCAAGGGTTTGGATCCCTGTACCAGCCAGCTGTCAAAAAAAAAAAAAAAAGATTAAAAAATTTAATTTCTGGATCTACAAACTGCAACTGGACATAAGAGTGTGCCCCTGAAAAATTCTCCCATTTCTGCCATATTTTTATGGATTAATTCTAGGGCATCCTCCTGACTGACTTTCTTGTTAGGATGAGATAAACAGGAATGTAAACACTTGAAGAAAGAACAGAGGAAACAGCAAAATCTCTGTTAGGATTGAAAGATTGGGTTAGTGCATAAAGTCATTCATTAGGAGGTGCTGGGCCACGTGCTGGAACACAGAGATGGTCAAGACACAGTCTTTGCTTTTGTGGTGCTTACAGGTGGGTGGAGAAGGCAGCTTCCAAAGCAAATATAGTTTGCTAAAGCAAAAATATAGTTTGCTCAGTGTTACAACAGATTGTATATCAAAATCCATAGGAAGGAGAGAGTAATTGCTGGAATGTAAGCTTGTGAGGGCAAGGATCCTGTCTATCCTATTCACCGCTGTTTACCTGGAACATAGCAGAATGCCTGAGGCATAATAGGTAATTAATATATATCTGTTATTTGAAATGGTTCAATTACTCCAGGTATATCCAATGGTTTGACTCATTTAATCTATTTAATTAATTCATTTAACTATCCATTTATTTAGTCATTTATTCACTTCTTATATAGTGGTAGCTATTTATAAGTAGTAAGCAACTTATCATCATTTAATCTGAATGTAACATTTTCCTAAATAACAGCAGAGGGAATTTTGATTAAATACAGGTAAAAGAGTTATGACCTTGAACAGATGTTGGGGAATAGCTGCAAAAAATGAGAGCACCTACCCTTTATTGCACAACCATAGTGTGCCAGTTTCTTCACGAAGCAAAGTGTTCTCTTTCTTATGTAGATAGAAAATAGATGCTTATAGAGCTGAAATAACTTGCCCAGCTCATATAATGGGATTCAAATCCAGGTCTGTGCCTGACTTCAAAGCCTACAATCATTCCCTACCCCACACTGCCTCTGCTAGAGGCTGTGGAACTTTAAAGTCAGGCCATGGAGATGTGAATGGAGAGATGTGGGAGGGCCCGTGCTGGAGGAGCTGTGCTGTCTGTCAGTCTGATTCCTGAGAGGGATGGCCGAGAACCTGACTTGATCCAGGCTGGTATCAGGTGACCAGGATTTTTGTGTGGAAAACAGGGCAGTGCATGACACAGCGGCAAAGGTCCCTGACAGTGATGATACTTACACAATTGAGGGGGGGAGTAAGGCAGGGACAAGATCTGAAGTAGGACTAGAGCTAGAAGCAGGTTGGGAGGTGGTGGTGAGAGAGGTGGGATGGGACGGGGCCCAGCAAAGGCTGTGAGGGCCTTGGAACCCCAGAAACTGCCAAATTACATTAAGTGTTGCTTTTTAAGTCATACTTCTCATTTTATATTTTTGCTGATATGTTTACAACATAGCTGCAGTGTGGTGCAGCATAAATAATCTTAAACTTGGGGCTCCTTGCTAGCTTTGAAGATTTTGTCAAGTGGCCTCATCTCCCCTGATTTCATTTTCCTCATCTTAAATGTGAGGATTTTAACACTTGCCTCACTCTGTAGATATGAGAATCATATGAGACTTTGTAAAGTACTACAGTGTTTCGATGCTGAGGCTCTGTGACCACTGAAGCCTTATCCTTACGTGCAGTCTCCCATAAATCCTGGGCTTGAAACTGCATCAGTGGACAATGGGCTGGAAGGCAGAAGCTGGTGGAATGGTGCATGCCAGTGATGGCAGGGCAGCGGGGCATCAGTTAAAAATGGGCTGAAACCTTCTTTTGGGGAGGTGGTGGGGCCCAGTTGAAAGTAGCAAGAAATGCTCATAAAACAGCTCTTTATGCAGAGAGGAGCCAGTTTTTGCCTTGTTGCTAAGGTCCCGATTGTTTCCTGGCTGTGTTTTGTGTGTCTGTGTCAGGCCTTTCTGTGGGCTCCTTTCAGAAACTTGGTGATATTGGCCTGCAGATAATTAGATCAGTGTCATCACTTTCACTGTTCCCCTTTTTATTCTGCTGGGACCATTTGCATGAGAATAGAAATGGGTGATATTCCTTTCCCATTAATAAGGCTCAGCTTCTTACTGGGATATAACTTGGGGAGCCATCCACACATATGGACTTTGGTAAAAATTCCAAGTCAACATATGAGTGAACCTTCTTTAAAGAGGCTTAAAGACCCAAATGTTCAGCCAAAGCATCCCCTTCCCAAATTGGCCTTTCAAAAACATCCCCTCATGATATAGAGGATCTTCATCTAGGATGCACCCAGTTCAAGAGAGACTTTGGGAAGGCCTGCATTCTGTAGTGAAATTTATTCTGATGTTAACAAGCATATATATGTTTTTATAGGTCTTTCCTCAGCTTACATATTACCAAAGAGCTAGAGCTTTTAAAAAATTTATTTTGCAACAATGAAGTTTGGGAGGAAGATTCATATACTTGTCGTCAATTTGCAGTAAAGCAATGGAGGTTCAATAGAACGGATGGGTTTAAGTATCAGTCAGAACTAGATTTAAATATTAGCTCCACTATGTACTGGTGGTGCAGCCTCAATGGCTCTGTCTTCTCATCCATAAAATGGGATAACAAACCTACTTTGCTATTATCATTCTCATACACGAAGATGTGAATTATATACAAAAGGCCGAGTATGGCAAGAGGCACCTGTTAATTGTTCATTGGACTCATTTTTCCATTCCATTCTTTTTTAATCTTCTCTCCCTTTTATTCCTTAGTAATTAATGAAGGGATAAGATTATTTCTGCACCAGACTCCTGGACTAGTGGTTTTTAGACGTTAACAGCTTCCAACACATGTGAAATCCATGACATGGGTTGTTTGTTTCTGATATATAGGTAGATCCTGGCCTTGTCTTCTGCCTACTAAAAGTAAAAAATTTCCCTCCAAAAAGTGCAGAACATTTTAAGGGCAATTAATTTTCAGTGCTAAGAAAGGAAGGAAAAATTTAAAACAAAAATAAAAAAAAGAGAGGAAAATTTCCTGAGGAATTTATGAAGCTAGATTTATTCTAGATTTATTTTTAGATTCTAAGAGGCAGGTCTACCACATACAGTTTTGCAGGCTAGTGTCTGTGTATAGATGTGTGTGTGTGTGTATACATATAAACAGCAATATTTATCTCAACATGGAATGTGTATACTGTCACACATCACTTAACAGGGGGCATATGTTCTGAGAAATGCATCATCAGTCGATTTGTGTGGTGCAAAAGTGTATTATGAAAGGGAACAGCAATGAATTTTCCTGTTATCTACACTGGCCACTGGTTACATGAGCGTGGATGCTCTAATTATGTTACTAAGTCTCTCTGTGTCTCACTTTCCTCAACTATTTAACAGTGATTATAATAATACCACCCCTACAAAGTTATAAAAATTAAATTACGAGAAAGAATTGTGCGTCACACTCAGCAAGCACTCAGTGAGTGTAGCTAACTGTTATTAACTTTAATTTTCCTGCAGGGGTGGATGGAAATCATTTAAAAAGTGCAAGAATTCTAAATTACACAACAACCATTTCACTTGGGGTCGGACCTGATGTGTCAAATTCTTGGTTTTCTATCTTAAAGGTCTGAGCTGCCTTTGGGAGGGTCACCCTGTGGGTAAGCTAGGTGTTCCTCCTCAACATATTTTGCAGTACGTCTGTTTACACAAGCATCACCACAAACACGTCAGTAATGCGTTGTGCTCCGACATTATGACAGCTACGATGTCACTGGGCAATAGGAATTTTTCAGCTCCATTATATTCTTATGGGACCACCGTATATGCGGTCCGTCATTGACTGAAATATCGTAATGTGGCATGTGACTATATTAATGTGAACGGCACTCCCTAGACTTCTGTAGAGTTGTGCAACACAGCATCCTTGAGTTAGGTATTTCAAACTTAACATGGCTAAAAGGGAAAATTTTCCTCAAGTTCTTTCCTACTCTAGTCTTTCCTGGCTGAGTACTTCATACCAACTTCATTCCCTGTACTCCATGGGTTAGAAACTACACTTATTAAACTTCCTTGCCATAGGGTTATAGATGTGATTTAAGTTCTGATAGTGAGATGCATTTACCTGAGATTTGGAAGGTGGATGTTGATGTTGATTAGCCATGATGTTGATGGCTAATGTGTGCTCTGGCAGACATGAGATTTGTAGCTATCGGACTTTCTGTTTCTCCTATGAGGAGCAGGAATACCATCATGGTCCACCAGTCAGAGTGGGCGTCAGGTGAGAAAGAGAATTTTGTCTGTAATCCACTTCACAGGAAGCACAACTGGCTTAAGAACTCATGAGTGGTTATTTCCTTGGTTCCTGAATGCATACTTAAAAATAGTCAACTCAACAACTCACGGAATTTCCACAGTGGCTCCCTCACTCATGGAAAGAGGGTTATTATGGTAGGAAAGGCCAAGTGGAAGTCATGGAACTGACTGCAGTGAGTAGTCTTTTAGGGGAACTTCAGAGTTCAGCGTCATCATTATGACCTTGAAAGAGTGACTCCTTTCAAGGAAATCAAGGGTGGCGATTCCTCTCTTCCTCTCACATCTCCATTTAATTTACTTGTTTGGTCTGTGTAGAATGTTGATGGATTTTGGAGTGACAGTGGATTATCATGTACTTAATTAGGTTATGACTACATTATAGCTGCTGTTTTAGACGTGGTCTCTGTTTTTTTTTGGAAGCAAATCAACAATAGCCACTGCCACCTGGTGTGCAGTTACTTATCTGGCAAATTGAGATACACACACGCACACACACACGCACACACATAATCTCACCAGAAGTAATAGTGAGCACTCATTAGCGCTCACTGGTACTGGTCAGGGTGAGCATAACACTGACACTCAAGTCTATGTCAGCAATCTGTTGTAATTTAGACCGTAGGTACTTTGATTATATCATCATTTCATAGAGACATCTTGTGCACTGTATGATGATATCACCATGTATATGCTTTTGTAAGAAGTATGCATGGTGGGAAAGGAAAAAAAACCCCAAAAGATGGGTAATAAGCTCAAAAAACTTCCAAATCTCAAGTTGAGAAATCACTTCCAAGGACAAGTTGCTGTGCCTCAGCATAGCTTATCCTGAAGAAATAGAAACAATTTGGTGTTTCTTTTTAGATTTTGTTAGCAACATATACCACATCTGAGTGTGCTGTTTATACCTATTTACTGAGACATTTCCAAATTAAGCTGTTAGTTTTCAGTGAATCCCAGAGAAAGAAAAAGTTGTGCAGCAGAATGAAGTTTCTGGGCAAGCAACTATACTACTTGGGTCTTATGGTCCAGCTGAGCTAATGATGCTTAAAGTGAATGCGACATATTTAGATGCTCTAGAGGTTGTGGAAAACCACTGAAAGAACTCACAGTGTAGGCCCTTATGAAGCAAAGCCATACTTTGGAAATTATACTTCTCCTTTTGGGAAATAGCTTCTGATTGTTATTGGGCTGTGGTGAAAACACCTGATCATGGGACTTTAAGAGAACATGTTGCTGGAGCTGTACATCATGAACTAGATTTAACTACCATTTAATCCAAGCTATGAAGCCGAGTGTGTGTAGCAACTAGGGTGTCCAACTGTCCTAGTTTGTCTGGGACCAAGGAGGTTCCCAGGATGTAGGATTTTCAGTGCTAACACTAGAAATGCTGTGGGAAAACTGGGACAAGCATTATATCATCAGTTAAAAGTGACTTACATCAGATTAGGCTGGAGCAGTACCTGAAGGCACAAGAAAGTTGTATGATTTAGACTCCCATGGAACCTACTGTTACATTTCCAAATTTCCCTAAGCCCTTACACATGGCTTCAAGTGGAATTCCCTATGGCCATTTGACAAAGGAAGAAAATTCCAGCCTGCTTTATATTTGGTTCTACATGTTTTGCCGACTCCAGCCAGAAGTATATTTTAGGAGCAAAACAGCCCAATTTTGTAGAAGTCAGTCTGTCTTTTTTCACAGCTACTCTGATGCTTGTTCAAGATTGTGCATGGGTTTAACGACATGGAACTCCCCCTTTCCAAGCTGAACTACCTATTACCACAGCCAAATTCCTTGCCAACAGCAAAGACCAAAGCCAAGCCCTTGACCTGACACTACACCGTGAGAGTACCAACCAGCCACCTGGTAGCAAGTTGATTTCGTTGTTCCTTCCATCCTTAAACAGTCAACTTTTCTCACTAGAATAGACAGTCATTCTGAATATGGATTAGCTTTTCCTTCCCTATTGCTTCTGCTGTCTCTATGTACTTATAGAAGAAAGCCTTATTCACCATAATAACATCTCATCCTTCATTGTTTTTGTCCAAGAAAATAATTTACAGCAAAAGAAGTGAGGATATGGGCTCTACCTCATGATATCCATTGTCTTTATTGTGTAATCTTGTATCCCATTACCTTGAAATAGCTGGCTTTATAGGACAGTAGAATGGTCCAGTTACAACGGGCCCACCTGAGAAACACTTTTGGGAGCTGGGTGCTAACCTACAATTTGCAATATATGCTGATCCAATGACCAATGTACAAGGGTACTACAAAAAGTTCATGGAAAAGTAGATTAAAAGATAATATGAATCTTTATATCCACTTTTTGAAGTACTGTCAGATGATGCTGTTTAGAACACAAGTATATAGAGTTGGAAATCAAGGAGTTAAGTGAGAGTTTCTCCTTTCACTTCCCATTTGCAGAATTTTTTCCCCCATCTTTACTATGTATTTGGCCACTGCTGATTTTAGAGGAAATACACAATGAAAGAATGCTTTTAACAGAGGACACACAATGGTACCATTGAATTGGAAGTGGATAGTGCCACCTGGCTCTTTTGAGTTCCTAATGTCACTAATGTAACATACAAAGAAGGGTGTGGCTGCGGTGGCTGATGTAATTGAGTCTAATTACCAAGGAAAAATTGTGTTGCTGCTACACAGTGGAGCAAACAGAACTGAGTCTAGAACCCAGGGGATTCTCTAGGTTCACTACAGTGACAAAAAAATTAGGGCTGCTAAAGGTTCAGATCCTTTAGGAATGAAGATTTGAGATATTCCACATGGTTATGAACGCTGATCAACTGAGGTGATGGCCGAAGGAAAGAAACATGGAAAGTTAGTGGAATAAGAAAACTACAAAAATCACCTATGGGACGGTGGTCATTTATGGAGGTGAGGATTGTAGTACAGTCATTTGTTGCTTGATGACAGAGGTATCTTGACATACATGTCAGTAGGCAATTACGTTGTCGTGCAGACATCATAGTACTTGTACAAACCTAGATAGTATAGCCTACTACAGACCTAGGCTATATAATTGCTATGGCTTAAATGTGTCCCCCAGAAGTTCATGTATTGAAAACTTGACGCCCATTGTAACAGTGCTAAGAGGGTGGGAAATTTGATTGTGGTATTTGAAAGGTGGGGCCCTTAAGAGTTGATCAGACTGTAAGGAGGGTGCCCTCGTGAATGGGTTGATCCACTCATGCAGTAATGGGTGTGATTATGTTGGCTTTACAAGGAGGGCAAGTGAGTAGGTTATTTCGCTCTTTCTCATGATATTTCTTACCATTTAATACCCTGGTCACCACGGGACCACGTAGAGAGGTCCCACCCAAAAGAAGGCCCTCACTAGAGGCACTCCCCGGACTGTGGACTTCCCAGCCTCTGAAACTGTAAAACATAAATTTTATTTCTTTATAAATTACCCAGTTTCAGGTATTCTGTTATGGGCAAGAGAAAACAGACTAATACAATGGTATTGCCTATTGTTCCAAACGTCGTAGTATATGTGGTCTGTCATTGACTGAAATGTCATTATGTGGCTCATGACTGTAGTTATATTTTATTCCTTGCTTTTATTTTGGTATATATACATTAATGATTTTTTTTATCACTCCTTTCACCGTTATTTTAAAAAATAAATTTTACTGTTTGTATTTGA
The DNA here is from genome assembly GCF_000696425.1 of Galeopterus variegatus. Taxonomy (NCBI): domain Eukaryota; kingdom Metazoa; phylum Chordata; class Mammalia; order Dermoptera; family Cynocephalidae; genus Galeopterus; species Galeopterus variegatus. The sequence continues at coordinate 32,347 of NW_007733662.1, read as the reverse complement.
GGTTTACAACATGATATTATGGGATACATATAGATAAGTAAATGGTTATTATAGTGAAGCAAATTAATATATCTATCTACTCACACAGTTACTTTTTTATGACAAGGGCAGCTAAAATCTACTTATTTAACACAAATCCCCAATACAATACAATTTTATTAATTATAATTCTGTTGTACATTAAATCTCTAGAATAGTTCATCCTGCATATCTGCCACTTTGCATCCTTTGATCTGCATCTCCTCATTGCCCCCGTGCCCCAATCTTTGGTAACTACTGTTTTATTCTCTATTTTTGTACACTTGACATTATTTTTTTAAAGATTCTACAAAAAGTGAGATCACGCAGTATTTTTCAAAATTACAACTACATAGGATAAATAAGTTCTAGTGGTGTACACTTGTGCTGGGCATCTATAACTAACAATAATTTATTGTGTTTTCCCAAATGGCTATAAAAGAGGAGCTCAAATGTTCTCATCACAAGAAAGATGAATTTTTGTGATGATGAATATGCTAATTATCCTGATTTGATCACACATTGTATAACATGTNGAATTTTTGTGATGATGAATATGCTAATTATCCTGATTTGATCACACATTGTATAACATGTATTGAAATATAAACCCATACCCCATAAATATGTATGATAAAAAAAACCACAAAATAAATGTGAATACTGGTAACTTAAAATGTAATATTTTGGTCAAGATGGCAGAGTAGTCGGTTCCTGGTGTCGCTCTCTCCCACAGAGCGACCAATTTGCAGCTTTTGAGGAGCAGTGAAGGAGGACCTGAAGTCTGTGCTGGAACAGACAGGAGCCACCCGCCGTGGGACCCCAGGTCAGGTTGCTCCCCATTTCATAGAGAGACTTTGGAGCTTTTGGGCCCACACGCCCCAAGCCTGCTTGCCAGAGAAGGCAGGCAGGTCCAGGGCGGGAGTTCTGGCGCAGGTATTCCGTCCCTGTAGGCGACCTGGGAGGCAGGGGTTCCCAAGCCCGGAGCTGGACAAGCTGGTGAAGGCTGATGGGGCAGGACTTTCGGCCCAGGCTGCACTGTCTCCCTGAGTGACCCGAGAGGCTCTGGGATCCCAAGCCGCAAGCCAGAGGAGATGGTGAACGCTGGCAGGGTGGGACTTCCAGCACAGGCCGTCAGTCTCTGAGAGTGACCTGAGAGGCACGGGGCTTCCAAGCCCCGAGGCTGACAAGCTGGTGAAGGCAGGAGGGGCAAGACTTCCGGTCCAGCCTAGGTTCTGCTGTCCAGAAGCAGCAGACACTTCAGGATCCAAGCCAAACATCAGGCTGAAATGAATGAACTGTGATACCCTTGGCCACGAAGACAAAACACCAAAGGAAAGAAACCAGAAATATGAAAAATCAAGAAAATACATCACCACAAAAGGAAATTAATAACTTACAAGTATAGATCCTATAGAACAGGAAGTCTTTGAAATGACAGACAAGGAATTTAGAGTATTCTAAGGAAACTAAATGAGATACAAGAAAACTTAGTGAAGCAACACAATAAAATGTGAAAAAACATATAGCATCTGAAAGAAGAAAAGTACAAAGAAATCA
>NW_007733662.1:28286-29925 GCF_000696425.1 Galeopterus variegatus | reverse complement strand
AAAAGAATGTAGCTGAGCTTGTGGAGCTGAAGGATTCATTCAGTGAAAAAAAAAAAAATACAACAGAGAGTTTAGCCAGCAGACTTGAACAAGCAGAAGAGAGAATTTCTGACCTTGAAGACAGGCTGTTTGAATTATCACAGGCAGACCAGAAAAAAGAAAAAAGAAAAAAAAATTGAAGAAAATTTAAGAGACAACTGACAACCTTAAGCACTCAAATATCTGAATCATCGATATTCCAGAAGGGGAGAAAAAAGGAAAAGGCATTGAAAACATACTCGATGAAATAATAGCAGAAAACTTCCCAAGTATAGGGAAAGTCACAGATCCCCAGATTCAGGAAGCCCAAAGATCGCCAAACACATTCAACCCAAAAAGGTCCTCTCCAAGACATGTGATAATCAAACTGATAAAAATCAAAGATAGAGAGAGAATCTTAAAAGGTGCAAGAGAGAAGCGACAAGTCACTTACAAGGGAGCCCCAATCAGAAAAGTTTTAGAGTTTCATTAGAAACTCTAAAAGTCAGAAAAGAATGGGATAATATATTCAAAACAATAAAGGACAAAAATTACCAGCCAAGAATACTTTACCCAACAAGGCCATCCTTCCAAAATGAAGGACAAATAGTATATTTCTCAGACAAACAAAAACTGTGGGAGTTCACTACCACACGACCAGCCCTACAAGAAATTCTCAAGGAAGTACTGGGTGTGATACCACAAAAACAACCATCACTAGCATGAATACACAAGAAAGAACAATACCTACCAGCAAAACAATAATGCTAACAAGAGAGGGAAAAAATATTTCATCTATCACCCCAAGAAACCAACAAATACTGAAGACAAACAGAAAATTTGAAAGAAAGGAACAAAAGATACTTAAGACATCTAAACAAAAATCAGTATAATGCTAGGAGTAAATCAACACCTTTCAATAGTAGCTCTGAATATAAAGGGACTAAATTCCCCATTCAAAAGACACAGACTGACTGATTGGATTAAAAGGATTGACCCAACAATGTGCTGTCTCCAAGGGACTCACTTGACCTGTAAAGACACACAGAGACTAAGAGTAAAAGAATGGAAAAAGATATATCATGAAAGTAGAAATGAAAAATGAGCTGGAGTAGCTATTCTTATATCAGATAAAATAGACTTTAAAGCAAAAACCATTAAAAGAGATAAACATGGCCAATATATAATGATAAAAGGATCGATCCATCAGGAAGACATAACAATCATAAATATATACACACCCAATGTCAGAGCAGCCAGATTTACAAAGCAAACACTATTAGATCTAAAGGAAGAAATAGACACTAACACTGTAGCAGTGGGGGACCTGAACACCCCACTCTCATCATTGGACAGATCATCTAGGTAAAAAATCAACAGAGAAACACAATATCTAAACAATACTTCAGACTGATTGGATTGGGCAGATATCTACAGAACATTCCACCCAACAACCTCAGAATATTCATTCTTCTCATCAGCACGTGGAACATTCTCCAGGATAGACCACATGTTAAGTCACAAAGCAAGTCTTAATAAATTCAAAAAACTTGGAATTATTCCATGTATTTTTTCTGATCACAGTGGATTAAAATTAGAAATCAATAATAAACAAAACTCT
>NW_007733662.1:25785-27342 GCF_000696425.1 Galeopterus variegatus | reverse complement strand
CTAATGAAAATAAGTACATACCATAGTAAAACATGTGGGATACTGCAAAAGCAGATTTAAGAGAGAAATTTATTGCATTAAATGCTTACTTCAGAAGAATGGAATGATGGCAAATAAATAACCTAACACTTCACGTTATAGATCTAGAAAAACAAGAAAAATCCAAACCTAAAGTTAGTAGATTGGAAGAAATAATTAAGATCAGAGCAGAACTAAATGAAATAGAAACACAAAAAACAATACAAAAGATCAATGAAATGAAAAGTCGGTTCTTTGAAAAGATTAATAAAATTGACAAATCTTTAGCAAGACTAAGTAAGAAAAGAAGAGAGAAGACCCAAGTAAAAATTAGAAGCGAAAAAGGTGATATTACAACAGACACCTCAGAAATACAAGAAATCATTAGAGACTACTCTATACAACTATATGCCAACTGATTTGAAAATCTGGAGGAAATGGATAAATTTCTGGATGCACACAAGCTACCAAAATTGAAGCAAGAAGATATAGAAAATTTGAACAGAACAATAACAATAAAAGATATTGAAGGTGTTATCAGAAGGCTCCCAACAAAGAAAAGCCCAGGATCGGACTGATTCACTGCAGAGTTCTACCAAATCTTCAAAGAGGAACTTATACCAATTCTCTACAAACTCTTCCAAAAGATTGAAACTGAGGCCATTCTCCCTAACTCATTCTATGAGGCAAAGATTACCCTGATACCCAAACCAGACAAAGATGCATCAAAAATAGAAAACTACAGGTCAATATCCTTGATGAGTATAGATGGAAAAATCACCAATAAAATACTAGCTAACAGAATACAGAAACACATACAGAAAACTATACACCATGATCAAGTGGTATTCATCTCAGGAATGCAAGGTTGGTTCAACATAAGCAAATCAATAAATGTGATACACCACGTTAATAAAAGCAAAGGCAAAAACCACATGATCATCTCTATTGATGCTGAAAAAGCATTTGACAAAATTCAACATCCTTTCATGATAAAGACTTTCTACGAGTTAGGCATAGATGCAAACTATTTCAACATAATTAAAGCTATATATGATAAGCCCACTGTCAATATCATCCTGAATGGGGAAAAGCTGTAATCTTTTCCCTTAAGAACAGAAACTAGACAAGGATGCCCACTCTCATCACTCCCATCCAACACAGTGTTGGAAGTACTAGTCAGAGCAATCAGAGAAGAGAAGGAAATAAAGGGCATCCAGATTGGAAAGGATGAAGTCATGCTGTCCATTTTTGCAGATGATATGATCCTATATATTGAACAGCCTGAAGCTTCTATAAAAAACCTCCTAGAGTTGATAAACAATTTCTGCAAAGTTGCAGGATATGAAATTAACACACAAAGATCAGTAGCATTTCTATACTCCACCAGTGAACATGCAGAAAAAGATATCAAGTAAGCTAGCCCATTTACAATAGCTACCAAAAAAATAAAATATTTAGGAATAAAGCTGACCAAAGATGTGAAAAGTCTCTACAAAGAGAACTACAAAACACTGTTGAGAGAAATTAAAGAGGACG
>NW_007733662.1:16726-24056 GCF_000696425.1 Galeopterus variegatus | reverse complement strand
TCAAACAATTACAGATAGATCTACCATATGACCCAGCTATCCCACTGCTGGGACTATACCCTGAGGAGTGGAAATCATCATGCCAAAGGGATACCTGTTCCCCAATGTTCATTGCAGCTCTATATACAATAGCCAAGAGCTGGAACCAGCCCAAATGTCCATCATCTGATGAGTGGATAAGGAAACTGTGGTACATCTACACAATGGATATTAAAAAAGAATGCTATAAAAAAGAGCAAAATATTACCATTTGCAACAACATGGATGGACTTAGAGTAAATTATATTAAGTGAAATAAGTCATGCACATAAAGAGAAATACCACATGTTCTCACTTATTTGTGGGAGCTAAAATTTAATACATAAATAAACACACAAAGAAATAAAGGGTGGGGGGGCCGGCCCGGTGGCGCACTGCTACAGTGCTCTGCTTGGGAGTGGGGTGGCGCTCCCGCCGAGGGTTCGGATCCCACAACAGACCCGTTCCCGCTCACTGGCTGAGCAGGGTGCGGGTGCGACACTGAGGGTTGCAATCCCATTGCCGGTCCCGGTCCGGTACGGGCGTGACACTGAGGGTTGTGATCCGTTGCCGGNTGAATTCTTGCTACTTTTTTTTTTTCCTTTTTTACTGACCAGTAACGGGATCACAACCCTCGGTGTCACGCCCGTACTGGGGACCGGCAACGGGGTCGCAACCCTCAGTGTTGCGCCCGCACCGCGCTCAGCCAGTGAGCGGGAACCGGCCTCCACATGGGATCCGAACCCTCGGCGGGAGCGCCGCCGCGCTCCAAAGCGGCGCACTCTCCAGTGCACCACCGGGCCAGCCCGAATTCTTGCTACTTTTTAACACCGTCTTCTTTTGGTTGAAGAACGCCCTTTAGCATTTCTTGTAAGGCAGGTCAATTATTGATGAATTCTCTTAGCTTTTGTTTGTCTGGGAAAGACTTGATTTCTCCTTCATATGTGGAGGTTAGTTTGCTGAATACAGAATTCTTGGTTGACTGTTTTTTCCTTCAGAACTTTGAATATATCATCCCATTCTCTTCTGGCCTATAGAGTTTCTACTGAGAATTCTGCTGGGAGATGTAGTGGGGCTCCAATGAATGTTATGTGTTTCTTTTCTCTTGTTGCTTTCAGCATTTTTTCTTTGCCTTTGGTTTTTAATAATTTTATTATGATGTTCCTTGAGGCATTCCTTTTTGGACTGAATTTGAATAGTAACTTCTGAGATTCTTGTACCTGGATGCTGTAATCTTTCTCCATATTTGGGAAATTTTCAGTCATTATTTCCTTGCATATGCTTTCTAGGTCTCTTCCTGTTTCCTCTCCTTCAGGTATGCTAATTATGCAGAGGTTATTTTGCTTGAGGGAGTCATATAGTTACTGCATTTCTACTTATATTTTTATTCTTTTTCCTTTTTGCTCTTCTGATTTAATAATTTCATATGTTCTGTCTTGAGGCTCACTGATTTTTTTCCTCTATTTTGTCAAGTCTGCTGTTGGAACTTTCTATTGAGTTTTTCAATTCAGATAATATATTCTTTATTTATAGAATTTCTATTTTTTTAAAAATTGATTTGACTCCTTTGTCAAGTTTCTCATTCTGCTCCTGAATTGTTTTCCAGATATCATTTAATTTTCCATCTGTATTTTCTTGTGACTCCCTGAACATCCTTAATAGGGTTATTCTGAATTCGCTGTCAGACATTTCATAAATCCTCTGTTCTTCTGGGTCCATTGCTAGTGCTTTGTTTGCTTCCTTTATTGGTGTTATATTGCCCCGTTTTTTCTCTGTCTTTGTATCTTTACATTGATGCCTGGCCATCTGAGGAGACAGCTACCTCATCCAGGTTTTATAGGTGTTCTTTGGTGGTGTCAGACTTTTTCTGGTTAATATCAGAGCTTTGTCTTTGTTTTGTGTTTTTTTTCCCCATTCTGTGGTGAATTAATAGCTACCACCACCACTTAAACTCTGCACTGGAACTAATTTGCTATTCTATAGTTAATTTTTAATTAGGGTAAATTTCCTGTGGGGACTGGAACCTTGAGCCATGTGCTTGAGCTAAATTGCCGCTTTGCTGCTGTTGCTGAAACTGGGGAAAGCATTTTGTGCTGCTTGGATTTTAATTGTCTGCTTTTTAGTCACTTCTGGGTCTTGTGAGGTCACCACAGACACAACTGGGCTGTGTGAGAATTCCAGCCTGGGACTGAGGCTTTTCAGCAAACTGTGCCTTCTACAGTTCTATCACCCACAGATGGGCTATCTATTCTGGGCCCCAATGTCCCCCTTGTGGGTCAGCCTCCCCAGCCCGGCTCTCCAAATGTTTCTCGTGATGCAAACCCTGCAAGAATCCCCAGCAAAGACTCACCAGCTTCTGGGTGTTCTTTCTTCCCATTGGCTGTGGCCCCATCTCCTATGTGGGTCCAGGGGAAGCTTGCTAGTGGCTTTGCTGGCTTGGGAGATGGGATGGCGCACTCTGAGACACCTTTCTCCCCTGCAGACTCCAAGTAGCTTCACACAAATAGTGCTGCTGAGGCTTCGCCTTCTCCTAGTATCTGGCCCATGTTCTGACAGCTGCTGCCTACCTCATACCACATCGGCCGAGAAGCAGCCAGGGCTTGGAATGGTCAGAATGGTCCCTCCTTCATCTCACCATGGCCTTTCATTCCTTCATGAGCTCCACAGGTCTCTCCTTCTTTTCCCTCGAGTCCCAGAGATCTCAGGACAGCAGTTTTAGTGTTTTTTTTTTTTTTTTTCCTTTTTGTCTTTTTTCATGTCCGGCAACGGACCGCAACCCTCAGTGTCGCGCCCATCCCAGCCCGGGCCCGGCAACGGGACCGCAACCCTCGGTGTTGCGCCCGCACCTCGCTCAGCCAGTGAGCAGGAACCGGTCTGTATGTGGGATCCGAACCCTCGGGGGGAGCGCCCCCCCACTCCCAAGTGGCGCACTGAAGCAGTGCGCCCCCCGGCCGGGCCCAGCAGTTTTAGTGTTTTTTTTTTTTTTTCCTTTTTGTCTTTTTTCGTGTCCGGCAACGGACCGCAACCCTCAGTGTCGCGCCCATCCCAGCCCGGGCCCGGCAACGGGACCGCAACCCTCGGTGTTGCGCCCGCACCTCGCTCAGCCAGTGAGCAGGAACCGGTCTGTATGTGGGATCCGAACCCTCGGGGGGAGCGCCCCCCCACTCCCAAGTGGCGCACTGAAGCAGTGCGCCCCCCGGCCGGGCCCAGCAGTTTTAGTGTTTTAATGGTTGTAGGTTGATTGGTTGTGGGGGGAGTGACACTGGGTATTGTCTATTCCGACATCCTGATGACATCACTTTCCTTTCCACTGCTTTTGAATTAGCTTTGTTATCCTATTCTTTCCCTATTTGAGTTAATTAAAATGGTGGCACCTAATTTCTATGTATTTATATGAGAATTAAATTTCTAACATTTTGAAAATTATACTTTGAATCCCTCTCTTTCCTTTCCTGTAATCTATCTCTCTTTGTGATCTCAAAGCATCCTGTGTTTACTCCATACATTGTATTATAACTGATAGTTTCATTAATTCAAAGGGTACTTATTAAATTCCCCCTATGTGCCATGTACAGTGGCAGGGGCTAGTGATGCTCTGGTAAACAAGACAGACACAGCCCCTAAGGATATTTTACTCATGTGTTGCATGGTCTTTTCCACCCACTAGGGTGTAAGTCCTGTATATATAGAGACTGTGTCTTAAGTATTATGACATCCTCAGTGTTTAGCATTAGGCTGGCTCACAGAAAGTGACGAATAAGTGTATGTGAATAAATGAGTGAATGAATGTGGAACAGTGGAAATGTGGCATTCACGGAACTGAGATGCGAGAGTGTTAGATAAGCTATCTGTTGAACACTGAAGTCATCTAAGGTGATGATTAGTATTCAGGTGGAGATGGTAGGTATTAGAGTGGAGAGGCACACTGCAAGCCAGGTGACAAAGTCTTCAGTAAATGAAGGGGAGTGACCAGCATGTGACAAAACCTTAAAAACAGTAAGTATTTACATAATTGGAAAAGGATAAAGGCCTGGAAATGGCCCTAGATCTGAATGCTGTGCAAGGAAAGTGACATTAAATAAATAAATGCAAGTGAAATATATAATAATACTCATTACCAGATTATGAAAACAACAAGGTACTATGAAGGGGAATAATACCTAAATCTAATTCAGCTGGAGGGGCAGTAAAAGAAAGCATTTTTAAGGAAGTAATATTTTATCCAAGATTAGAAGAATAAGTAGGAGTGAAGAATAATCCAGGTGAAGAATAGAGAATAACTGAAAAAAATACCACGTAGGAATGGGGTACACTGTCTGAAGAAAATGGTTTCTGGGCTAGTAGACAGAGAACTTTGGCCTAAGGAAGTAATATTTTATCCAATAAAGTAGGAGTGAAGAATAATCCAGGTGAAGAATAGAGAATAACTGAAAAAAATACCACATAGGAATGGGGTACACTGTCTGAAGAAAATGGTTTCTGGGCTAGTAGACAGAGAACTTTGGCTTGGTGAGAGTTTGGTGCTCAGCTCCCCCTAGCCTGGATTGATGAATCCAGGCTAATTCCCTTCCTACACGTAAATTTCTCTGACTTTCTCTTTGGAATGTATGAGAGTATTGTAATGGCATATACACAGATCTTCGCACTTTTATTTTTAATCTTCATTTAAGGACCATCGTTACCATTTAAAGATCATTAGTTTGGCTGAGGCCTTCATGGGTTTGCATAGGCAAATTCAGAGGCAGGAATTAGGGAGAGCTGAATTATCCTTTATAATAGAGAGAAAATAATTCAGAGTTGGGGTGGGAAGAGCCACAGTTCGGGAAGGAAGGAACGAGGCAATGAAGAGTGAGTGTAGAGAAGAGGGAGACCAGAGCTAGGGACATGGCAGGAGTCTGTGGTGTGATCCCTTTGTGTCACCCTCTCAAATCATAAATGAACCCAAACAAGTGGAAAGCCAGGACATAGTGTTCCAGTCAGAGATGGCAGCAATCAAAAAGAACTCATGTGAAAAAAAGCTTGGAGCATTTGAGAACTTAGAACTCAGTGAGTGAGCTAGAGGGAGATTAGCTTGGGATAACCTTTGAGAGCTATGGAGAGGAATCACGCAGGGCCTGTGGGCCTTCATCTTGATGCCACTTTCCTCCACCTACATCCATGGCCATTTCTGACTTGTCATCACCTAGAAGTGCCCCACATCTGACTTAAATTTGAACTTTTAGACTTCCAATATGAATACGGCTACAGAAATTGATATGTTCATTTTCTCTTCTTGGAAATTAAATACCAGTAAAAAAGAACAACAAAAAAATTGCAAACATGATTTTTTGACAAAACCAGAAGAGAGATACACTTTATAGACTTTAAAGTAGATGTAAAGGCTGCTAGAAGCATCTACAATCAGGCAGAAGTCATGTGGGAGAAAGAGAGGCGTGGAGAGTGTGAGAAGACCATGCAATGGCAAATGTCAGAAAGCACCAGCAAAAGTGCGCTTACTGAAGGTGAGGGCAAAGCCTGAAGGTCACAAGCTAAATGTTTGTTACAAGGGGTTCAGACACTGGAATGTGCAATCCTAGACCTATTTTTGTTCAGAAAGCCAAAGGGAATGGGATATACAAAGACCCACATATATGAACCATATTTGTAGGAAGAATCCTGTCTCTGAGACAACAGTTAAATTGTGAAAATCACCTATTCTGGAAGACTATATTAGCCTCCCTGCCTCATAAGAGACTTTTGGAAATAGCTGCCCCAGGAAAATTCAATGCATGCAATAATGAGTAAGACAAAAACAACTGGCATAACAGCAATACAAAGATTATACATGAAAAAGAAGCAAAAGAATATCAACACTTACAAGAAAAATATTGCCATAGAATAGATGAATCCTGCTGCTAAACATTTAGCTATGAATTTAAAAACTGCTAAAGAAACAATAGTGTCTGTGAAGGAAGACCACAAAGCAGAAATACAAGAACTTAAGGAAAGCATGGGAAGAGAACAGGACCTGCAGAAATAAAAAAAGAATGTATGTGGCAAGATATGTCAAAATCATAACTGTCTGTAAACATAAAGTTTGCCTCTGTGTTTTGGCTCATAGTATTTTTGTAGCAGGTCATCTAGGTAGACAGAATCTAGCAAAAGAGGCTGAGGAGGAAACTTGAAAAGAAGAACTGGAGAGATTGGCAAATTGGAGTTCTAGTGAGGAGAAAGTTTGGAAGTGGTTTTTGGTGAGGAGGGCTTGATTTCATGGAGATATTAAGTAGAATGAGGACTGGAAAAATTTGGTCGGGAAAGGAAGGGAGGTGGTAGAAATGAGAGAGAGAAGTTGAGTCCTAGCAGCAAGGCTGGTGGGAGTGTGAAGAGAGCAGAACCAGGAGTTGAGCATATCTGGTGAAGGGGACAAATTTCACAAAGATCCAGGTTAGAGCTGCCACCTCCACAGAGTGTGGGCCAATACGGGGGGTTGGAGGAGTAGAAATAAGGGGAGAGAGAAAAGTGAACTGCTATGTACTATTGCTCTTCCTTTTCCTGATTCAGTACTAGGTTCCAGACAGAACATATCACATTCTTCTGAGAAGGGTCTCTGAGTAGCAGTAATGTTGACACCTAGAAGAGATAACCTTTGTCCTGGGTCTGAGACTCAGACATGGATGGATTTTTTCTCCCTGAGGGTTCATCCACTAGACATTCAGCTGAGGAAACCAACCTTCTGACTTGGATTCCAATCCGATTTCTCTGGACTCAGTGACCTCCATATGGAAGTGAGGATCTGAGCCTAGAAATCCAATTGAATTTTTTCTTATCAATTGTGTCAAGATAACAATGATCCTAGCAAGTTATTTTGTTGATATTGACAGACTGATTCTAAAGTTTATATAGAGAGTCAAAAGACCCAGAGTAGACACAACATTGAAGGAAAAAAACAAAGTTGGAGTGGCGTGGTCCACGCCATGGCGGGGTCTTGAAAAGAATAGCTTGGGCTACCCTTTCCGAGCTGGCAAGGCCCCAGAGGGAGAGCTGCTGGCAGGGCCACAGCTACCAGCACTTGCTTTCACTGTAAAGATCTCTGCCTTGGCACAGTGGTGCGGCTTTTGCTTTCTCTTTTGATGTTTTGGTCAGCGTGGCAGTTTCTGAGTTTCCAAATGATGTAAAAAATGACACACAAACAGTTGTTTTCATAAAATTAGATTATCCCCAAAAGATCCGAGAAGATTGAACAATTCCAAATTGTCCCTTTTGTATTACACCAATGGATGTTTTAAAAACAACTTATGAGTAGCCATGAGCAATTGTTTTGACCGAAGAAATT
>NW_007733662.1:15906-16223 GCF_000696425.1 Galeopterus variegatus | reverse complement strand
TATGATGCACAACTTTCCCTCCTAAAAATAAAGATTATAGATGGAATTTAGAATGCACCTGGTTTTGTGAGGGATGGTGCTGTGCACTTTGACACTTTACATTGGGCCACACAGCTGCTATATTAAGTACATGCATGATAAAGCTGTTCAAATATCCTTTATTCTTTTTCCTAATAAACAATAAGTTCATGCCTATAGAAATATGAGAATCATTAAATCAAAGTTAAAATATATATAAGGTTTGTTTAACACTTTGTAACCACAATTGCTGCCATCTCAATTTTGAGTCAGACATATAATTTATGCTTGCTGGTAGT
>NW_007733662.1:8112-15896 GCF_000696425.1 Galeopterus variegatus | reverse complement strand
TTAAGGAAGTAATATTTTATCCAAGATTAGAAGAATAAGTAGGAGTGAAGAATAATCCAGGTGAAGAATAGAGAATAACTGAAAAAAATACCACGTAGGAATGGGGTACACTGTCTGAAGAAAATGGTTTCTGGGCTAGTAGACAGAGAACTTTGGCTTGGTGAGAGTTTGGTGCTCAGCTCCCCCTAGCCTGGATTGATGAATCCAGGCTAATTCCCTTCCTACAAGTAAATTTCTCTGACTTTCTCTTTGGAATGTATGAGAGTATTGTAATGGCATATACACAGATCTTCGCACTTTTATTTTTAATCTTCATTTAAGGACCATCGTTACCATTTAAAGATCATTAGTTTGGCTGAGGCCTTCATGGGTTTGCATAGGCAAATTCAGAGGCAGGAATTAGGGAGAGCTGAATTATCCTTTATAATAGAGAGAAAATAATTCAGAGTTGGGGTGGGAAGAGCCACAGTTCGGGAAGGAAGGAACGAGGCAATGAAGAGTGAGTGTAGAGAAGAGGGAGACCAGAGCTAGGGACATGGCAGGAGTCTGTGGTGTGATCCCTTTGTGTCACCCTCTCAAATCATAAATGAACCCAAACAAGTGGAAAGCCAGGACATAGTGTTCCAGTCAGAGATGGCAGCAATCAAAAAGAACTCATGTGAAAAAAAGCTTGGAGCATTTGAGAACTTAGAACTCAGTGAGTGAGCTAGAGGGAGATTAGCTTGGGATAACCTTTGAGAGCTATGGAGAGGAATCACGCAGGGCCTGTGGGCCTTCATCTTGATGCCACTTTCCTCCACCTACATCCATGGCCATTTCTGACTTGTCATCACCTAGAAGTGCCCCACATCTGACTTAAATTTGAACTTTTAGACTTCCAATATGAATACGGCTACAGAAATTGATATGTTCATTTTCTCTTCTTGGAAATTAAATACCAGTAAAAAAGAACAACAAAAAAATTGCAAACATGATTTTTTGACAAAACCAGAAGAGAGATACACTTTATAGACTTTAAAGTAGATGTAAAGGCTGCTAGAAGCATCTACAATCAGGCAGAAGTCATGTGGGAGAAAGAGAGGCGTGGAGAGTGTGAGAAGACCATGCAATGGCAAATGTCAGAAAGCACCAGCAAAAGTGCGCTTACTGAAGGTGAGGGCAAAGCCTGAAGGTCACAAGCTAAATGTTTGTTACAAGGGGTTCAGACACTGGAATGTGCAATCCTAGACCTATTTTTGTTCAGAAAGCCAAAGGGAATGGGATATACAAAGACCCACATATATGAACCATATTTGTAGGAAGAATCCTGTCTCTGAGACAACAGTTAAATTGTGAAAATCACCTATTCTGGAAGACTATATTAGCCTCCCTGCCTCATAAGAGACTTTTGGAAATAGCTGCCCCAGGAAAATTCAATGCATGCAATAATGAGTAAGACAAAAACAACTGGCATAACAGCAATACAAAGATTATACATGAAAAAGAAGCAAAAGAATATCAACACTTACAAGAAAAATATTGCCATAGAATAGATGAATCCTGCTGCTAAACATTTAGCTATGAATTTAAAAACTGCTAAAGAAACAATAGTGTCTGTGAAGGAAGACCACAAAGCAGAAATACAAGAACTTAAGGAAAGCATGGGAAGAGAACAGGACCTGCAGAAATAAAAAAAGAATGTATGTGGCAAGATATGTCAAAATCATAACTGTCTGTAAACATAAAGTTTGCCTCTGTGTTTTGGCTCATAGTATTTTTGTAGCAGGTCATCTAGGTAGACAGAATCTAGCAAAAGAGGCTGAGGAGGAAACTTGAAAAGAAGAACTGGAGAGATTGGCAAATTGGAGTTCTAGTGAGGAGAAAGTTTGGAAGTGGTTTTTGGTGAGGAGGGCTTGATTTCATGGAGATATTAAGTAGAATGAGGACTGGAAAAATTTGGTCGGGAAAGGAAGGGAGGTGGTAGAAATGAGAGAGAGAAGTTGAGTCCTAGCAGCAAGGCTGGTGGGAGTGTGAAGAGAGCAGAACCAGGAGTTGAGCATATCTGGTGAAGGGGACAAATTTCACAAAGATCCAGGTTAGAGCTGCCACCTCCACAGAGTGTGGGCCAATACGGGGGGTTGGAGGAGTAGAAATAAGGGGAGAGAGAAAAGTGAACTGCTATGTACTATTGCTCTTCCTTTTCCTGATTCAGTACTAGGTTCCAGACAGAACATATCACATTCTTCTGAGAAGGGTCTCTGAGTAGCAGTAATGTTGACACCTAGAAGAGATAACCTTTGTCCTGGGTCTGAGACTCAGACATGGATGGATTTTTTCTCCCTGAGGGTTCATCCACTAGACATTCAGCTGAGGAAACCAACCTTCTGACTTGGATTCCAATCCGATTTCTCTGGACTCAGTGACCTCCATATGGAAGTGAGGATCTGAGCCTAGAAATCCAATTGAATTTTTTCTTATCAATTGTGTCAAGATAACAATGATCCTAGCAAGTTATTTTGTTGATATTGACAGACTGATTCTAAAGTTTATATAGAGAGTCAAAAGACCCAGAGTAGACACAACATTGAAGGAAAAAAACAAAGTTGGAGTGGCGTGGTCCACGCCATGGCGGGGTCTTGAAAAGAATAGCTTGGGCTACCCTTTCCGAGCTGGCAAGGCCCCAGAGGGAGAGCTGCTGGCAGGGCCACAGCTACCAGCACTTGCTTTCACTGTAAAGATCTCTGCCTTGGCACAGTGGTGCGGCTTTTGCTTTCTCTTTTGATGTTTTGGTCAGCGTGGCAGTTTCTGAGTTTCCAAATGATGTAAAAAATGACACACAAACAGTTGTTTTCATAAAATTAGATTATCCCCAAAAGATCCGAGAAGATTGAACAATTCCAAATTGTCCCTTTTGTGTCAATTTATTACACCAATAGATATTTTAAAAACACCTTATGAATAGCCATGAGCAATTGTTTTTACCAAAGAAATTAATAAACAATAGAAATCCCCATCCTCTTCCCACCATCTGGGTAACTGGTTTTATGGATTATAAAATAGGAAAAGGAAAAATTTGGTACCCTCCTAGGGGATGTCCTAAATATGACTTAAGTTGGCAAACATCATTTACAGGGGATTATATTAATGGTAAGAGAATGGTTGGAATTAATGGAAAAAGATACTATAAAAAGAATTAAGTTTATGAGAAAGAATGCGTAGAAACCCTGTTACTCATTGGTGTCCTAAGTTAAATAAAAACATCTTAGTAAGATATTGGGACAAAAACATATGATGCACAACTTTCCCTCCTAAAAATAAAGATTATAGATGGAATTTAGAATGCACCTGGTTTTGTGAGGGATGGTGCTGTGCACTTTGACACTTTACATTGGGCCACACAGCTGCTATATTAAGTACATGCATGATAAAGCTGTTCAAATATCCTTTATTCCTTTTCCAAATAAACAATAGGTTCATGCCTATAGAAATATGAGAATCATTAAATCAAAGTTAAAAATATATATAAGGTTTGTTTAACACTTTGTAACCACAATTGCTGCCGTCTCAATTTTGAGTCAGACATATAATTTATGCTTGCTGGTAGTAATAAGTTTAAGGTTAATACGAGGACAAGAAGAAAAGAAACACAATGGTGAAAAACGTCAAGAACAGTGAGTCACGGACTAATTGACCACACAACAGGTATAATCACCAGAAAGAATTGGCTGACAACTGAGTTTTATTTAACTTTGTAGATTATTAATTTTATGAGAACTGACGTAATTTTAAGAAAGGTTTCCGTTTAAATATTGGCTTTATAATTTTAAAGGTTTATGTAGTTAAAATGCCCACATTAACCCCCCCATGTTTTGTAACAAATAAAAATGCTGTTTCCAGTCTGAAGGCTGCTTCAGCTGCTTTAGCTGCTCTGGCTGCAACAGCACTGACAGCCCGCAGGCTGAGAACGTGCTTCAGAAGAACTGAGGTCTCTGCCTGTGTTTTTTATTTTCACCGCTTCCTCATCCCTCTTTCAAGGACCCCCAACTCGACTGGAGCTGGTCTCCGGCATTGGAGGACTGACACTACCTGACTTCAAGACTTCCTATAAAGCTATGGTAATTGAGACAGTTTGGTATTGGTGAAAGAACAGTTAGTGGTATGGAACAACTGGATATTCACAGGCAAAAGAATAAAGTTGAACTCTTACCTCATCCATATACAAAAATTAACTGAAATAAATAATAAACCCAAATGTAAGAGCAAAAATTAGAAAAATCTTAGAAGAAAACATGGTAGTAAATATTCATAATCGTGGATAATTTTATGGGAATTGATTTTCAGATCCTACTTCCATATGTATCTTTCCTACAATGGATCTGCTTGAGAATGTGTCTGTGTTTACAACTTCCTTCTGTTACTTTACAAATCTTGTGTTAAGATGTGCTGAATTCAGGTAGGTGAGAAAGGAAAACTGACTTCTTGCCCTTTGCCTAATGCTGTTCACAAATAAGTTCAAATGACTACATCATGAACCACAGCCCTCCAAAATCTGCAGCTTGAGGAAAACCAGGAACTTATATCTTATTTCTTAAAGTGATTAAAGTTCTGCGTAGCACTAGTCCTTATAATAGATGAAACTTTGAATTCATTTCTTCTAAGTTGCTGAGTATCTCTTGGAATACAACTGTATGGCTTGCTTTTTGTAATGCTGAAATTTACAGCACCCCTGCATATATGAGAATCATGATGAGGAGCTACTGTTTTTCTACCAATGAGAATAATGGATAAGCCAACTGTAACTTTATGCTTTTTTTAAAAAAAAAATTCAGTGCAAGAGTTCTTTTGAAAGCTGGCCTCTTGCAAGCAACTTCTCTCAACATTCAAATTTGTCTCCAAATCATTCTTTGTTATAGAATGAGGTGGTGGGATAATGACAATATTTGTCTAATGATTATGTCTTTTTTCTGATTATTAAAAAAGTATATTGCTTTTGAGGAGACTGATAAATTGCCTTTGAGATGACTTGATGAAAGAAAAGCAAAGTTATAGACTGGTAAGAAATACTAAATGCCAAAGAAGCCTTTTTTAAAAAATACATTTGAATGTAAAAAATTATTTTTAATCATTCTAAAAGCTTATACCTAGAGATGGGTCATTAGCTGAGAGGAAAAGCTCCTCTGAACAGCTGAAGCAGTAGACATTATATGATGTAAATTAAGGATGCTGATTGCTTTAAATGCAATTAAAATGTTTGCTCAGACTTCCCAAAATTTCAAGCTGCAATGGGTCAAGCCCATGGATAAGTTTTTTATGATCGCTTTCCAATTCAACATGTATAGTATAATAAGGTAGTCAAAACCTGTTTTATCAGATTACATCATAAAATATTTAATTATCATTAATTTTCATCTTATTTCCCCTTATAGTAGTTTAATATTTTATACTTCATACTAATAAAATTAAGAAAAATTCAAAGTGCTGGAACTATTAGTTTTAGAGGATATACCTATACTTTTTAATATGGTAGCAACTAGCCACATGTGGCTATTGAACACTTGAAATGTGGCTGGTCTGAATTGGAATGTGCTGTATGAGTAAAACATGCACTATATTTTAAAAACTTAGAATAAAAATAGTAAAAATATTATTAACATTTTTTTACATTGCATGCTAAAGTAATATTTTGGGTACCTTTGTTTAAATAATAGATTTTATTAAAATGGATTTTTCCTGTTTCTTTTTACTTTTTAAAATGTGGCTACAAAACTTAGAATAACGTATGTGGCTTGCATTTGTGGCTTGTATTATATTTCTATTGGATAGTGCTGATATGTAATTTTATTTTCCATTAAATGCAGAGGAAATGTTTTTTTAAAAAATCTAGAACAGAGGTCTTTAAAAGTTTTGCTTGCTTACACCTAAAGGAGTTTTAAATAACTATGTACCCCATCACACATTTTTAAGTTGACATCTACAATTTTCATAAAAGGTTAAATATTGCAGAGAGAATGTAACTTCTGCTACATTAAAAATATTGGCATTTTTTGGGCCGGCCCGGTGGCGCACTGCTACAGTGCACCACTTGGGAGTGCGGCGGCGCTCCCGCCAAGGGTTCGGATCCCACATACAGACCGGTTCCCGCTCACTGGCTGAGCGAGGGGTGGGCGCGGCACCGAGGGTTGCGATCCCGTTGCCGGTCCCGGGCCGGTATGGGCATGGCACTGAGGGTTGCGATCCGTTGCCGGACACGAAAAAAGACAAAAAAAAAAAAAATATTGGCTTTTTTTAAAAAAAGGAGACTATTTTATGAGCGCTTGAAATGAATCCACTCAAATGTTTATTAAAACCATAGTATTTTAATAGTCATCATCATCATACATTTAAAAAATAAATGAACAAGCTCTTTCTCAGTATTTGGAATTTTATTTGTCCTTTTTTCTTATTTCTTTTCCACCATCTTAACAGAATTTTATCCTTAAGTAAAATATTTTGCAGATCACCCTATCATAATTCTTTGCAACAAATGTTACATGTATTTAAAAATTTCTTGTGACCATAAAGCTTTAAAGTGCCAAAACCTTTCTTTCTGATGTATCATTTTAATTATTAGTAAATAACTGATCAAAACAACATAATTTTAGAAGATTTGACTAAAGATTATTAAAGATAAAAAGTAAAAACATGTTTGGAAATGTGTTTCTTAATGATATGGATGGGAGGTTGGACTTCACGGTGCCTCGATTAAAGGACTTGTCAATTAATCCCTTCATTTTGATGACCTTGAAGTTTTACACTTCCAGGCAATGCACTATAGAAGACCGGGGATGAATTGTCTCCTTTTTTGTTAATGTTATATTATTTATTTTGAAAATCAGAAACTTAAAGTTGTCAGTACAGTACAAAGGTCTTTTTTTCTGAACCACTTGAGAGCAAGTTGTGACATGATGTCTCGTCAGTAATACACCAAATGCTTTAGTGTACCTTTCCTATGAACAAGGCTATTCTTACACATAACCACAGTACAACAGTCAGGAAATTAATACTACGTTATTACTATCTAATCCTCGACCCTATTTGAGTTACACCAATCGTCTGAATTATATTCTGAATCACTCCTTGCATTTAGTTGCCATGTCTCTTTTGTCTTATTTATTTTAGAACAGTTCCTCTGTCTTTCCTTAACTTTCATGACTTTGACAATTTGAAGATTATAGGCCAGCTACTTTGTTGAATGTTTCTTTATGTGGGTTTGACTGATGTTTTCTTGTGTTAGATTCAGATGATGCCTTTTAGGCAGGAATATCTCAGAGGTGATTCTCTATTCTTCTCAATGCATCTTATCCTAATGATGTAAGATTTTAATTTGTCCCATTATTGAGGTTGTGTAGTTTGATCACTTGATTAAGGTGGTAACTGTCAGGCTTCTCCACTATAAAGTTACTCTTTTTCACTTTATACATAATACATATTTTGTAGGGAGATACTTTACAGCTATGTACATATACAGTTTCTTATGAAATGTTTAATTTATCCATGTATTTATTTACATCTGTTTGGACTCATGGTTTTTAATTTTATTCAATGGTTTATAATCTATTACAATCATTATTTACTTTGATGCTCAAATTTTCTCTATTTGGTTTTTCAAACTGGCTCTGAGTTTGAAATATCTCCATCATTCTTTAAGAACTTTCTTATTTTCTGGCACAAAAAGATGTTCCAGGCTCATCTTGTTTCCCCTTGTCAGTACTAACATCAGCCAGTTATCCAAGGGGCCAAGACCTGAGTGCTAGGTGTATCTGGAC
>NW_007733662.1:6244-8102 GCF_000696425.1 Galeopterus variegatus | reverse complement strand
CATTTTAGTTTGAAGACCACTCATCTAGGCGCCACAGATTAAGTAATTGAACAAAAACATCTAAGAAGACACTTTCTACCTCAGAATCCTGGTAAACAGGCCCGAAAACCTTTTAATTACCATAATTCCCTTACCCTAACCTCTATAATTCTACCCCCATTCCCTCCTTCGGTCCTTCCTTCATCCCGCTGCCCTCCCTAGAAGCACAGCTCTCTCCATCCACACCTCCTCTGCACACTAGAACTTCTCACAGAACACTGACTTGGCCCTTTCTTCAACTTCTGTCTCCCCAACTTTGGGACTGACCTCTTTTATAGATGAGGGATCCAGGAGAGACTTACCTTCGCCTTTGCTGTGGGGCTGGGTCTTCAACGATCTATGGCAGCTCTGGTTAGATGTGGGAGTGGGAGGTTCAGGGCTGGGAGTTGTGTGGTCTGGATTAGAGAAAACATTGCTGTGAAGCCGGAAGGAGATTATGTCTGAGTCTTTATATGCAGCATATCTAAGAAAGAAACCTGTTTGACAGTACTAAATTCCACACGATATTATTAGATAAGCTTTTTATCACCACCATTTTTATTGAAGATGTGTTCAGTTTACAGTAAAAAAAATATTTATCATTTCAAATTATATAAGACACAAATCAGTAAATACAATAAAGAGGACAGAAAATACAGTTGAAATTTTCTAAAGATTTTTCTCATTCTGGACATATCAAGTTCAAGAATAAATAACAACATACAGAATGTAAAATTTTTAACTTTACTCAAAAGATCTATATCAAAATTTATATCTTATGAATAATAACCATCTTTATAAAAAGTCATGTAATAATTATAAATTTTACTATGTGTCAGAAAATTATAATTAGTGGTCATTTTGGGATAAGGAACATTTGATGAGGATATGCGTAAAATGTAATCATATTCTACTAATGAGTGTGTGCACTGATACATTTTCTGGAAGACAAATAGGATCATAGTCATATATGTATATGCACATGTGTATGTGTATGTGCGTGTGTATATGTATGTATAAGTATGTACACTTACTCGTATTTATGCCAGAGACATTTATTTATTTATTTTAATTTTTTAAATTTATTTTTTGAATTGAAACATGATTGATGATACATATTTAGGGCATACAGAGTTGACTATCAGTATTCGTGTATAGTATGTGATAGATCATAATGGCTTCTCACAGTTTTTCTCTCTGTCCTATCAAAAATAAAATTAGAGGGCTGACCCTGTGGCTCACTCGGGAGAGTGTGGCGCTGGGAGCGCTGAGGCCGTGGGTTCGGATCCTATATAGGGATGGCTGGTGCGCTCACTGGCTGAGTGTGGTGCTGACCACACCGTGCCAAGGGTTGCGATCCCCTTACCGGTCAAAATAAATAAATAAATAAAATTAAATTAAAGCAAGCCAGAAATATTCTAAAAGTTTATTGGGCATACAGAAGAAGAGCTCACAAACCAGGAGAACTCATACCAAAGGCAGGAAGCTCTCCTTATAGCTGTTATAGCACAGGTATAAGGTATGTTAATTCTTATTATGACTGGTTATCATAAATCTACATTTCTCTTAGGACAAGTAGACCTGCATTAAGTTCATTGGTCTTTAGTTGATTGCTTTAATATTCATTGGTGGTTGGCTTAGTGTTATATCTAAACGGTGGCCTCCGTTTTCATTTTTCTTTCTTTTTTTTTTTTTTTTGTCTTTTTGTCTTTTTCCGTGTCCGGCAACGGATCGCCACCCTCAGTGTTGCCCCCGTACCGGACCGGGGACCGTCAATGGGATTGCAACCCTCGGTGTTGCTCCCGCGCCTCGCTCAGCCAGTGAGCGGGAACCGGTCTGT
>NW_007733662.1:0-5282 GCF_000696425.1 Galeopterus variegatus | reverse complement strand
TATGTGGGATCTGAACCCTCGGGTGGGAGCGCCGCCGTGCTTCCCAAGCGGCGCACTTATCCAGTGCGCCACCAGGCCGGCCCTTCATCTTTCTTTTAACACTTCAAACCTCCTATTTCTTTCCTCACTTTGCTTGTCTCCCCAGCTGCCTCATGTTTTATTACTAAGAGAAGCCATTGGATGAGATCTTTTTCATCTCTTGTGCCTCTTATCTGCATGTCTATACCCGTCCTAACCCCATCCCTTGTGGCCCAGCCCTGCTACATCTGCTGGTAGTTTCTCCTTTTCTGTTGTAATGGAGAAAGCAGCCTTCTAATCCTGTGCCCTCACCCTTCCTATCATTTTGTGAATTCATAATTTGAATATTAAATCCTTTTCTGCTTGAACTATCTTAGAGGTGTTTCTTTTTCCTACACTTTATGATGACGGATACACTGAAGTCTCAGTTTTTTCATCTGAGTGGGTGTAATTAATACCTACAACCCCTGAGAAAGATGGAAACTTGTCTGAGTTTTGCACTTTAGGGGTCTCACATATCACAAACACATACACGAATTCATAAATTAATGTGTATTTGCAATAGTTTCACAAGGTGGCTGAGAAACAGTTTGCAATATTAAACATCAGTTTAGTTTTCTTTCCTTCTAGATGAGATTTACTAAGATAACTGATCATAGAATCACTCCTGCTTCCTGACAGCATTCAATCACAGCATTCAGTCACAAAGCCCTCATTCCTTAAAATCACCCCAAAGTTGCTTAACACAGGCCAAATCCCATAATAAGTCCTTCCCAATACTCTCTTACTGAGATGGGCCATGTTTCCTCATGGCATGAGTTCTCCCTCTTTGAAACTATTAATAAAGCCAGCTTTTCACCTACATGTGTTCTCTTGGTGGCCTTTGGCTGGAGGATCTGGATACTTAAAATATAATTGCATTTTATATATTTATATGTACAGTTACTATAAAATATAGAACTAAAATTATATAAAAAATCTTGATTCTAAAAACCAAGGGCAAGAATAGATTTTATGAATTAGATATATAATAATCAATAAATTACACATGTTTCTATTACTCATTTAAACATAGTCAGTTCACCAACAGAACATCTGGACATGCGCAACAGTAATTAAAATTCAGTTGTCTTTTCTGAGTTACTGAGTTTCAGTCATATCAAATTATAGCTTTACATATATTTTTTGATTTTGAAATTATAAAGATATAGTTGTAAATGTAGGAGGCTAGACTATATTATATAATTTGATAGATAATTATAATTAGATATTATATATGTTATATATAATATATACTATATAGAATATAGTATATATAATTTTAAATTAATACAGTGTAGAATTGACTGTTTTTGAGTGTATGGTTCTCTGAACTTCTTTGTGTAATTAAAACAATAGACTTTATTTTTTAGAGAAGTTTTAGGTTCCCAGCAAAATTGAGCAGAAAGTATAGAGTACTCATAAACCCTCTGCCTACCCGCTTCCTCCCTGCCAGCCTTCCTCATTATCAACATCCCACACCGGAGTGGGACTCTTGTTGCAGGTGATGAACCTCCATTGACATATTATTATCACTCCAAGTACATAGTTTATGTTAGGGTTCATTCTTGGTGTTATGCATTCTATGGGTTTTGATAAATGTACATAGTCAGCCTCTGTATCTGTGGGTTCCACATCTGTGGACTCAACCAACTGGGGATCAAAAATAATAGAAAAAAAGCAATAAAATAAATGACAGTAAAAAATAATACAGATAAAAAAACAATACAGTATAACAAGTATTTATGTAGCATTTACATTGTGTAGGTATTATAAGTAACCTAGAGGTGATTTAAAGTATATGGGAGAATATTGCATAGGTTATATACAGATACTACATCATTTTATATGACTTGAGCATCCATGGATTTTAGTATCTGCAGGAGGTCCTGGAACCAATCCCCTGTGGATACCGAGGGACAATTGTAATGACATGTACCCTCCATTAGAGTATTATTCAGAACAGAACTGCCCTAAAAGTCCTCTGTGCTCTGCCTATTTATCCCTGCCTCCCCTCAACCTCTGGCAACAACTGATATTTTTACTGTCTCCACAGTTTTGCATTTTCTGGAATGTCATATAGTTGCAATCATACAGTATGTAGCCTACCACATTGGCTTATTTCACTTAGTAATAGTCATCTAAGTTTTCTCCAGGTCTTTTCATGGCTTGATAGCTCATTTCATTTTAGCACTGAGTAATATCCCATCATCTGGATACTGCAGTTTATTTATCAGTTCACTTACTGAGGGATATCTTGGTAGCTTCCAAGTTTTGGCCATTATGAATAAAGTTGCTATAAACATCCATGTGCAGGTTTTTGTGTGGACATAAGTTTTCTCTCCCCATCTCAGCTTTATTAAGGTAAAATTGTATGTATTTATGCTATACAGTGTGATTTTTGATATATGTATACATTGTGAAATGACTAAATTAAGCTAATTAAAATATTCATCACCTCACATATTTATTTATTTTTTTTGTGGTGAGGACTTTTTTTTTTTCATTTATTCTTTACTGGAATATAGTTGATTGTACATATCTGTGTGGTACAGCATTGAATATTAATACCTGTGTGCAATATGTGATGCTAAAATCAGGATAATTAGTGTATTCAACATTACACAATATGATCATTGATATAGTTTTTTTTAAAGCAATTTTGAAGTATACAATACATTTTTATTAACTATAGTCATCGTGCTGTATAATAGATCTCCAGAACTTATTCATTCTGACTTTGTACTCTTTGACCAATATCTCCCTATTTTCTCTCCCCTCCACCCACAATCATCATTCTATTCTTTGCTTCTATGAGTTCAACTTTTAAAAATTCCACATAAGGGCTGGCCCGGTGGCGCACTGGAGAGTGCGCCACTTGGGAGTGCGGCAGCAGGAGGGTTCGGATCCCATGTGGAGACCGGTTCCCGCTCACTGGCTGAGTGCGGTGCGGGCGCAACACCGAGGGTTGCGATCCTGTTACCGGTCGGTAAAAAAGACAAAAGGAAAAAAAAAAAATTCAAATAAAAGTGAGATCAGGTAGTATTTGTCTCTCTGTGCCTGGCTTATTTCATGTAGCATATCCTTCAGGTTGATCCATGTTGTTGCAAATGACAGGATTTTTCTTCTTTTTTAAGTCTAAATAGTATTCTGTTGTATACATATAGCATATTTTCTTTATCCATTCATCTATTGATGGATACTCAGGTAGATTTCATATCTTGGAATTAATTTTCCAAAGTGGCTGTATTAATTTACATTTCTACCAATGGTCAATAGAGGTTCTTTTTCTCCACATTCTCAGCAACACTTGTCATCTCTTCTCTTTTTGATAATAGCTACTCTAACAGCTGTCAGGTGATATCTCACTGTGGTTTTTATTTGCACGTTTCTGACAATTAGTGATGTTGTGCAGTTTTTCTTGAACCTGTCGGCCATTTGTATATCTTCAGGGCCTATTTGCTGTTGTTGTTGATTTTAAAAAGAAAATTAATAATTAATTTTAATTGATACATAATAATTGTATGTATTTATGAAGGGCATGTGATATTTTGATACTTGTGTATAATGTATAGTGATCAAATCAAGGTAATTGGGATATCCATCATCTCAAACGTTTATCATTTCTTTGGGCTAAGAACATTCCAAATCTTCTCTTGTAGCTATTTTGAAGTATACAATAAATCTGTGTTAACTATAGTCACCCTACTGTGCTATCAAAAACTAGAATGAACACCTTTTATCTAACTGTATTTTTGGACTCATTAACCAACGTTTCTCTTTATGTTTTCTTCTAGTAGTTTTACAGTTTCAAGTCTTACATTTAAGTCTTTAATCCATTTGAGTTGATTTTAATATGTGGTGTGAGATAAGGGTCTAATTTCATTCTTTTGCATGTGGATATCCAGTTTCCTCAACAACATTTATTAATGTCCTTTCTCCACTGTGTGTTTGTGGCACCTTTGTCAAAGATCAATTGACCATAAACGTATGGATTTATGTTTGGGTTCTCTATTCTCTTCCATTGGCCTTTGTGTCTGTTTTTGTGCCAGCACCATGCTGTTTTGATTATTATAACTTTTAGTATATTTTGAAATCAGGTAGTGTGATGCTTCCAGCTTTGTTCCTTTTGCTCAAAATTGCTTTGGCTATTTTGGGTCTTTTGTGGTTCTGTATGAAGTTTAGAACTGTTTATTTCTATTTCTGTGAAAAATGTCATTGTAATTTTGAGAGAGATTGCATTGAATCTGTGGATTGCTTTGGGTAATATGGACACTTGGGTAGTATGGACATTTAAAAAATATTGATTCTTCCAGTCCGTGAATATGGAATTTCTTTTCATTTATTTGTGTCTTCATTTCCTTCATCAGTGTTTAATAATTTTCAGTGTACAGATCTTTCACCTCCTTGGTTAAATTTATTCTTAAGTATTTTACATTTTTGATGTTATTGTGAACAGGACTGTTTTCTTGATTTCTTTTGTGGATAGTTTGTTGTTAGTGTATAGAAATGCTACTGATTTTTGTGTGTTGATTTTATATCCTGAAACTTTAGTGAAGTTGTTTATTCTAATAGTTTTTATGGAGGTGCCACTAGGGTTTTTTATACATAAGATTATATAATCTGCAAATGGAGATATTTTTACTTCTTTCTTTCTAATTTTGATGTCTTTTATTTCCTTTTCTTGCCTAATAGCTCTGGTTAGGGTTTCCAGTACTACACTGAATAGAAATGGCAAGAGTGGGCATCTGTGTTTTGTTCCTGATCTTAGAGGAAAACTTTCAGCTTTTCACCATTAAATATTATGTGTACATAAGTTTTCAATTCAATTGCATAAATACCAAGGAGAACAATTGCTGGATCATATGGTAAGAGTATGTTTAGTTTTGTAAGAAACTGCCAAATTGTTTTCCAAGTTGGCTGTACCATTTCGCATTTCTACCAGTATCTTCTCCATCACTGGGTATTGTCAGTGTTTTGGATTCTCATCATGCTAATAGGCATGCAGTGGTATCTCATTACTGTTTTAATTTGCAATTCCCTAATGACAGATATTGAGCATCTTTTTATATGCTTATTTGACATCTCATATATCCTCTTTGGTGAGGTGTTAGTTTAGCTCCTTAGTTCATTTTTAATTGGGTTGTTCATTTTCTTTTTTTTTTTCTTATTTTATTTTATTTTTCTTTCATTAAATTTTTATTTTGTCAATATACAATGTATAT
>NW_007733661.1:104891-106478 GCF_000696425.1 Galeopterus variegatus | reverse complement strand
GGTAGACCAGTCTCTCAGGTAGACCAATTGTGTCAGCACCAGGCCAGAGGAAAGCAGAGCGGTGATCCGTAAAGGACCTCATTCCGAGATGATTTCCTCAAGCCAGCACAACAGCCATCGTCCAAGACAGCAGTGCGAACACTCCTATACCTTGTCTAAGTCACTCACGATTCATGATGAATGCTCACTAAAACTGTTAGTGTGTTTCACCACCTTTGAAGGACCTGCTTTATGGGAGCGGATGGATGCCTCTATGACCCACTGCTATCGTTTTAACTGGCTCTGGGAATAAAGAGGATATAAACACATGTACACAACTCTTCATTTTGAAGTCAAACCTCCATCACTTTGTTTTTATTTAAAATAAACATTTGTACAGAGCTAAAAAAAAAAAACATATAAAAATTGTAGAAGTCAGACTCAATGCATTTTAACAAAGTAAAAATGCATACATGTGACCGTAAGCTAGAACTAGAAATAGAACATTCTACCAGTGACTCAGAAAACTTCTATACCTGCTTTTAATTACAATGTTCTGCTTTCAGCATGAGGGTAACTACTATCCTGCAGTCTAACACCGTGTATGTGGTTTTGCCTACTTTCCAAATTTATATAAATGGATTTATGTATTAGACTCAACCATGTAATTATGTGCTTCATTTATTTTAATTACTGTATGGTATTTTATAATATACACTGTAACTTTGGATAACTGTTTGGTGTGTGAAAGACAAACTATAATATTATATTATAATATCAGAAAATATCTTCACTGCCTTGTGGTAGGGGAAGGACTATATTACTTGTATGTAATTTTCGTTTTGTGCATTTCTATACCTTCTTGATTTCTATTTTCTTTTTTTTTCCTTTTAATATGTTATATAATTGACTTGATTTTTTAGTCTAATGATTTTAAAGGTATTGAGCATGTTTATATACATATATATTTACATTTAATGGTAGCAAAAATTAAAAACACACTTGAAATTGATTAGTTGAGAATGTTTATAGATATATGTGTGTGTGTGTATATATATATAATTTTTAATGATAGTAAAAATTAAAAACACACTTGAAATTGATGAGCAATGCCAAAAGAGAAGTGTGAATGGATTGGCAAAATGAAACATTGCAAGGGGCATTTTTTCTTTGCTTTACTATTTTCTATTATTTTTCTTCATTAACTAGAAAATCATATTTTCCTATTTTTAAAATCACTTTGGTGTGGAATGTGTTGAGATTGAAGTACTGAAGGAAAATACTGATGGTGGTGTCTCATTCATTGAATGTGAGTTTTTAGGCAAAAATGAGGTCCAGGCATTCATATTTCTGAGTCATGACATATTTTAAGTAGATATAAACTTGAGTTTAACCAGATGGATAAAACCTGAAAAGTGGGCAAAAGAAAGGACATTAGGAAACATCAACATTTCAGAACTGTTAAAACACATAGGTCTCAGGAAGGAGATGAATCAGAGCTAAGAGAAGCTAGAAGTTATTTATGGCTTTTCTATTTTTGTCTTCATATTAATAACATGTATTCGAATACACTACAATGTCCATTTCTTTTCAGTGCTTATTGTATGC
>NW_007733661.1:85205-103737 GCF_000696425.1 Galeopterus variegatus | reverse complement strand
AAAAACCTTCTTACCTCTAATGGGTTTCATCATGCAGTAAGAGGTCAAATTCTAGCTTCACCTTTTGCCGTTATTGCACTAATTCTTAGAGCACATAAGCACCTAAGTTTCCTTAAACAAATTGCATGTTGGCTGTGGGCTTTATGTAAGTAAGACTATTACTGCACCGCCTTGCTTCCTTGAATTCCTAAAGCAGTAGTTCTTTTCTTTTACTGTGCTCCCAACTTCATCTATTTTGCTACCATTCAATATATTATTTGATTTTATAAATGTAAAAGTTTTAGAAAAGAAGATATTTTTAAATAAATTTATAATACTATGTGTGTATTTGTATATGCAATTTGATTTTTAAAACACTTTTATATGCTTCATGCTGATAAAGTATTTATTGGACAAATACATATACCACATGTTTGTGGTAGACAGAATCCAATGTTTACTCCAATGATCTCCTTCTACCGGGACCTTCATCACTCTGTCATGCCCTTAGTGGGGCTGGACATATTGATTCACTTCTAACTAATAAAATACATAACAGGGAAGTCATTCTGAAGTTAGGGAATGAAAAGATGGTGGCTTCTGTCTTGGGCGTTCTTTCTTCTTTGCCTTGCATTGCCTATCCTGGGAAAAAACACTAGCCCTGTCATTAGCCAGCACCTGGAGATGCTCACACGATGAGAAATAAGGGCCTGCCAACAATTCCAGAGTGAGCTAGGATGGAGATTCATAGCATCAGTCATGTTTTCAGAAAAGACCAGGGACATAGCTGACAGCTTGCCTGCAACTTCATGAGAAAACATGAGCCAGAGACATCTAGCTAAACTGAGTGAAAATATGAATATATGTTGGTTGTTCTGACCTGCTAAATTTTGGAGTAATACGTTCTGTAACACTAGATAAAACAAAACAAAACAAGCAAAGAAACAAACCAGTGTTTTCCCTACTTACATTGCTCTTTTCTCCAACTAAGTATTAGGCATAGTACCACATATTGGGGAGGTGAAACCCATCATTTAATCATTGCTAAAGGATCCTGCAGGTAGAAATTATATGTTTTCTTCAACAAAATATGCAGTTTCAAGATTGAATTCCACAGAAGATTAAGGGCAAAAGTGACACATTTTTCTAAGTAATTACTCATATTAATTATGTCAGTAGATGATGTCATAGATCACATCCCTCCCAATCCCAATTCTGACCAATCTAGTGAATTGATTTTATTTCTCCTTGATTTTCCTTGGTTTTCCTTTACCACTTTAAATATTGCATGCTATTTTTGTTGTTGCCATTGTCGTGCTATTATTTCATTTTCCAGACATTTACTAGGAGCTAGGCTGTATTCACATGAAGGTAAGAACTAAATTTCAGGCAGTTACAGTATTCTTAATTTCTCTTTATTGCTAGTTGTTTAAAAACAATGAAACTTGCTACATTAATAAATCTCAGGATACAGCTTTTTGCTGAATATCAGTTACAAAAAGATTTAACTGGTACGTATTTTACATGTCATTTTTGGAAGTTGATTACATCAATCTCTTCTGGAAGGTACACTAACACTTTGAAGTTATTAAAAAGAATATTACATAGTGCCAAAATATATACATATATATATAAACTGTTATTTAGGGTGAGTCTATGTTTCCAAATGTATTTTCATAAGAATTCTTCCATGGTGATGGTAGAAGGGTCTGGGAGGCCTGATAGCCAGCCTTATCCCACTCTATCCTTTTACCAGACTCTTTACTCTGCCACAGGAAAGAATTCAAGAGCAGAGTCACAATAGAAAGTGCAAACAGGTTTAGTAAAACAGATAAGAAATACAGGTCCCACAGAGAGAGTACCGCATAGCTCAAGAGACTGGGCAGGGCCTGCAACAAGTTTAACTCACTTAAAGTTCAGTACAGACTGCAGTCTGGCTCAAGATAGTGAGCAGCCACCTGCTAAAGGTAAACTTAGCACAAAAGTTAAGACTACACACGTAAGCCAGCAAAGTGCTAGTGGGCCTCAGGAAAGTGAGAAACAACGCTGCCTTCAACAGCTCTGCTGGGATTCAGCTTTTATAGTTTTGGTATGTAATGAATAGTCAGTTAAGGGGGTGGTTCCCAGTTATGTAACCTTAGTCTGCATATGCTCAGTTGGTCTCTTTATTGGAGCATGATCACTAATCAAATCCCATCACAGGCATAGGACACATTCAGTAATATTCTGGGCTCCTTATCACCCCTAGTGGAAGGTCATTCAGCTACCAGGGTTGTATATCCCTTCTCTGCTGAGTATGAACAGCCACTGGATTTGCATAAACCAGGCCCCTGAGTTCTCAATTTCCTCCTATTGGTGCCGTAAATAGATCAAACTAGCAACAGTAACTTTCCTCTAGCGGAGGGCATAGATGACGGCCCTGAAACCTTAGGGAATAGCTTGCAACCCAGAGGCATGTCCTGTAACTTGAGCCCAGGAAAACTGAGCACCTCCTATCTCAATGGGACTTTAAACAGAGTTCCCACCAAGAAAACGGTCCTCACCAATTACACCCCCTGGACCATTGACTTCCCAGACTCCAAAACTCTTCATCTTTTATGGATGGAAAGATGCCACTAGGAAGGATTTGCCAGGGTAACTGGACAACTCCAGTATCATCACCTGCATACATGCTTTAATTTTTCTCATGTGTGGTAAAATGGGAATACAGAATAATTATTAATCCGTAAGTATCTCAAGAATACAAAGAAAGAAGTCATCAATGAAATAGTTTCTAAAAAGATTAACTTGAAGCTAAATCTTAAAAACCAAGAATAGCAAAGAAGAAGAAAAGATATTAAGATCAAGGGAAAAAGATATGCTTCAGCTAACAGAAGTAATATGTTAGATAACATGCTCAAATTTCTAGAAATTAGATATTTTTATTTCATCAATACAAAACATATAATTAACCTTATTGAAATATAGTATTAAGTTATTAATTATATTTTATAAATACGAATTGACTTCAATATATTTGTCATAGTTATACAATTTTTTAGGATGCAGGTTAAAAATAAAAATACCAATTTATCTTTGAAATATTAAACATTGTAGGAAATATAATTTCTTATCAATAATTTAATTATAGATAAAAATATGCCATTTATCTTTAT
This sequence comes from Galeopterus variegatus, assembly GCF_000696425.1. NCBI lineage: Eukaryota > Metazoa > Chordata > Mammalia > Dermoptera > Cynocephalidae > Galeopterus > Galeopterus variegatus. Next base: position 100,603 of record NW_007733661.1, on the reverse strand, counting down.
AAAATCGTTGGACTTTGTTGACATCAGTAGGTATTTGATAATGATTATTAAATAAATTAATGAACAAATTAAAAAGAATAAAAACCCACAAATTTATAACATGATGTCAGATAGGAAGATTATGAAGTCAAAAGGTCAGAATTCTAAGAGCTTCCACTTCTACTCTGTGATACATGGAATAATGTTAAGTGAAAATAATTCTTGCAGCTTTTTAATTTAAACTGATTTACAATACTTACTTAGGTTATTAATTTTCAATTTTATTTGAACTAGAGCAAGTTAAACTTGAAAATGCACATCACATTTCTACCCACAGAATTTTATAAAGAAAGTAGGTATAATGTATGTGTAATCTCAAAATTTCTACTGCCTGTTGTATTCTTTTCAAAATACATAGGAAAAATTTCAGCCGCAGAGTTGTTGTTTTTTTTTCATCGATATACTATGTGGTTGATTATTGTGGCCCATTACTGAAACCTCCCTCCCCCCTCCCTGGCAAAATGTCCTTTCTGTTCACTTGTCGTATCAACTTCAAGGAATTGTAATTGTTGTGTCTTCTTCACTCCCCCCCTCCAGGTTGTTTGCGTAATTATTTACTTATTTTTAGCTCCCACAAATAAGTGAGAACATGTGCTATTTCTCTTTCTGTGCCTGACTTGTTTTACTTAATATAATTCTCTCTAGGTCCATCCATGTCATTGCAAATGGCAGTATTTCATTCTTTTTTATAGCAGAGTAGTATTACATTGTGTAGATATACCACATTTTCCATATCCACTCATCTGATGATGGACATTTGGGCTGGTTCCAACTCTTAGCTATTGTAAAGAGTGCTGCAGTGAACATTGGTGAACAGGAATACATTCAACTTGATAATTTCCATTCCCCTGGGTATATTCCCAGCAGTGGGATAACTGGGTCATGTGGTAGATCTATCTGCAATTGTTTGAGGAACCTCCATACCATTTTCCATAGAATCTGCACCATTTTGCAGTACCCCCAACATTGTATGAGAGTTCCTTTTTCACCACAACCTCGCCAGCATTTATCATTCCAGTCCTTTGGATATTAGCCATCCTAACTGGAGTGAGATGGTATCTCAGTGCAGTTTTGATTTGCATTTCCTGAATACTGAGTGATGTTGAGCATTTTTTTCATATGTCTGTTGGCCATTCATATATCTTCCTTTGAGAAATGCCTATTTAGCTATTTTACCCATTTTTTAATTGGGTTGCTTGTTTTTTTCTTCTAAGTTTCTGTTCCTTGTATATTCTGTATATTAATCCTTTGTCAGATGTATATTTTGCAAATATTTTCTCCCACTCTGTTGGTTGTCTTTTAACTCTGTTAATTGTTTCTTTTGCTGTGCAGAAGCTTTTTAGTTTGATACAATCCCACTTGTTCATTTTGCCTTTGGTTGCCCGTGCTATTAGGGTCATATTCATGAAGTCTGTGTCCAGTCCTGTGTCCAGTCCTACTTCCTGAAGTGTTTCTCCTAGTTTTCTTTAAGAAGTTTTATTGTTTCAGGATGTGTATTTAATTCTTTAATCCATTTTGAGTTGATTTTAGTATATGGTGAGAGATATGGTTCTAGTTTCATTCTCCTGCTTATTGATATCCAGTTATCCCAGCATCATTTGCTGAAGAGGCAGTCTCTTCCCAGTGTATAGGCTTGGTGCCTTTGTCAAAGATCAGATGGCTGTAGGTGTGTGGGTTGATTTCTGGATTCTCTATTCTATTCCATTATTCAGTGTGTTTGTTTTTATGCCAGTACCATGCTATTTTGGTTATTACAGCTTTGTAATATAGGTTAAAGCCAGGTAGTGTTGTGCCTCCAGCTTTATTTATTTATTTATTTATTTATTTATGTATTTATGTATTTATGTATTTATTTATTTATTTTGCTCAGCATTGCTTTGGCTATTCATGGTCTTTTGTTATTACATATAAATGTCTGGATAGTTTTTTTTTTTTTTCCATTTCTGAGAAAAATGTCATTGGAATTTTGAATTTGTATATCATCTTGGGTAGTAGGGATATTTTCACAATGTTGATTCTTCCAATCCAAGAGCATGGTATATCTTTCCATCTTCTTATATCCTCTCTCATTTCTCTCAGTGGTGGTTTGTAGTTCTCATTATAGAGATTTTTCACATCCTTGGTTAATTCAATTCCTAGGTATTTTATTTTTTTGATGGCTGTTGTAAATGGGCAAGCTTTCTTGATTTCCCTTACTGCATGTTCACTATTGCAGAATAGAAATGCTACTGATTTTTGTGTGTTGATTTTGTATACTGCTTCTTTGATGAAATCATTTATCAACTCCAAGAGTTTTTTTTGTAGAGACTTTAGGTTGCTCGATATATAGGATCATGTCATCTGCAAACAGGGACAGTTAGACTTCATCTTTTCCAATATGGATGCCCTTTATTCCCTTCTCTTCTCTGATTGCTCTGGCTAGTACTTCCAACACTATGTTGAATAGGATTGGTGAGAGTGATCATTCTTGTCTAGTTCCTGTTCTTAAACAGGAAGATATTGTTCTTAGCAGGATGATATTGGCAGTGGGTTTATCATATACGGCTTTTATTATGTTGACATACTTTCCATCTATTCCTAACTTATAGAGGGTCTTTGTTATGAATGAATGGTGAATTTTATCAACAGCTTATTAGCATCTGTAGAGATGATCATATGGTCCTTGTGTTTGATTTTATTGATATGGTGTATCACATTTATTGATTTGCATATGTTGAACCAACCTTGAAATCCTGGGATGAATCCCACTTGATTGTGGTGTATAATTTTGCGTATGTGTTGCTGTGTTCTTTTAGCTAGTACTTTATTGAGGATTTTTGCATCTATATTCATCAAGGATATTGGCCTATAGTTTTCTTTTTTAGTTGTATCTTTCCCTGTTTTTGGTATCGGGGTGATGTTTGCTTCATAGAATGAGTATGGGAGATTTGCCTTTGTTTCAATCTTTTGCAATAGTTTGTAAAGAATTGGTGTCAATTCCTCTTAGAATGTTTGACAAAATTCTGCTGTGAATTCATCTGGTCCTGTGCTTTTCTTTGTTGGGAGCCTTCTGCTTACAGTTTCAGTCTCATTTGTTGTTATTGGTCTGTTCAGATTTTGTACATCTTCTTAGCTCAGTTTTGGGAGCTTGTGTGTGTCCAGAAATTTATCCATTTCCTCCAGATTTTCAATTTTGTTGGCATATAGTTGTTTACAGTAGTCTGGAATGATTCCTTATATTTCAGATGTATCAGTTGTAATATTACCTTTTTCATTTCTAATTTTTATTATTTGTATCTTCTCTCTTCTTTTTTTAGCTAGTCATGCTAATGGTTTGCCAATTTTATTTATCTTTTCTAAAAACCAATTTTTTGATCCGTTGATCTTTTGTAATGGTTTTTGGTTTTCAATTTCCTTAAGTTCTGCTCTGATCTTAGTGATTTCTTTCTGTCTGCTAACTTTGGGTTTTGATTGCTCTTGTTTTTCTAGTTCTTTAAGGTGAAGGGTTAGGTTGTTCACTTGCCATCTTTCCATTCTTCTGAAGTAAGCATTTAATGAGATCAATTTCCCCCTTAGTATTGCTTTTGCAGTATCCCACAGGTTTTCGTATGATGTATCATTGTTTTCATTAGTTTCAATAATTTTTTTGATTTGCTGTTTGATTTCTTCTTGGACCCATAAGTCATTAAATAGAATGCTGTTTCATTTCCATGTGTTTGTATGGTTTCCAGAATTTCATTTATTACTGATTTCTAATTTTAATCCATTGTGGTCTGAGAAAATACATGGGATAATTCCAATTTTTTTGAATTGCTTGAGACTTGATTTATGACCTAACATGGGATCTCACCTGGAGAATGATCCTGGATCATTCTGAGAGAAGAGATGAATGCTGATGAGAAGAATGAATATTCTGAGGTTGTTGGATGGAATGTTCTGTAGATATCTGCCAAGTCCAGTTGGTCTAGTGTGTTGTTTAGATCTTGTGTTTCTCAGCCTAGATGATCTGTCCAATATTGACAGTGGAATGTTCAGGTCCCCTTCTATTATGGCATTTGTGTCTCTTTCCTTCTTTAGGTGAAATAGAGTTTGTTTTATAAATCTGGCTGCTCCAACATTGGGTGCATGTATATTTATGATTGTTATGTCTTCTTGATGATATATTTATGATTGTTATATCTTCCTGATGAATCAATCCTTTTATCATTATGTAGTGGCCCTCATTAACTCTTTTTATGGTTTTTAGTTTAAAGTCTTTTTTTTATCAGATATAAGAATAGCTACTCCATCTTTTTTTTTTTTTTTCATTTCTTCTTGCATAGTAAATCTTTTTCCATCCTTTCACTCTTAGTCTATGTGAGTCTTTATGGGTATGTTGGGTCTTTTGAAGGGAGCATATAGTTGGGACTTCCTTTTTAATCCAGTCAGCCAGTCTGTGTCTTTTGATTGGGGTATTTAATCCTTTTACATTGAGTTTTTATTGAAAATGTTGATTAATCCAAGCATTTTATTGATTTTTGTTTGGAGGTCCAATGTGTCTTTTGTTCTTTTCTTTCTGATTTACTGTTTGTTTTCTGTATTTGCTGGTTCCTTGCGTCATAAGTAGCCTTTTTTGTTGTTTGATTGTTTTCTCTTCATAGATCCCATTTTTATTTTCCTAGTGGGTTTTGATTTTTCTTGGGTTTTTATGGTAGTGGTAGTTGTTTTTCAGGTACAAAACCCAGTATTCCCTTGAGAATTTCTTCTAAGGCTGGTTGTGTTATTGAGCTCCAGCAGTTTTTGTTTGTCTGAGAAATATACTGTTTGCCCTTCATTTCAGAAGGATAGCCTTGTGGGGTAGAGTATTCTTGGCTGGCAATCTCTGTCTTTTTGTATTTTGAATATATCATCCCATTCCTTTCTGGCTTTCAGGGATTGTGATGAAAAGTCTGATGTTAGTCTGATTGGGGCTCCCTTATAGGTGATTTGACACTTCTCTCTTGCAACTTTTAAGATTCTCTCTTTGACTTTGAGTTTTGCCAATCTGACTATAACATGTCTTGGAGAAGACTTTTTTGGGTGGAATAGACTTGGGGATCTTTGAGCTTCCTGAATCTGAAGATCTATGTCTTTTCCAATAACTGGGAAGTTTTCTGCCACTATTTGTTAAATATGTTTTCAATGCAATCTCCTTTTTCCTCCCTTCTGGAATACCCATGACTTGGATATTTGATCGCTTAAGGTTGTCTGATATCTCTCTCAGATTTCCTTCAATGCTTTTAATTCTTTTTTTTCTTTTATTTTGTCTGCCTGTGTTATTTCAAGCAGCCCATCTTCAAGGACTGAAGTTCTCTCTTCTACTTCTGCAAACCTGCTGGTTAAACTCACTGTTTTGTTTTTTATTCCATTGAATGAATTCTTCAGCTTGGCAAGCTCTGCTACATTCTTTTTTAGGGCATTGATTTCCTTGTTCATTTCTTTTTTCGGGTCTTGTATACTTTTCCTCGATTCATGATGTTGTCTAGCTGAGTTTTCTTGAATCTCATTTAGTTTCCTTGGAATTATCACTAGAAATTCCTTGTCAGACATTTCAAGGGCTTCTTGTTGTTTAGGATCCAGAGCTTGAGAGTTATTACCCTTTGGTGGTATGCTTTCTTGATTTTTCATATTTCTGGTATCTTTCCTTTGATGTTTAGTCATTGTGGCAGGGGGTGTCACAGTCTACTGGTTTGACACGATTGTCTGGCTAGGATGTTGCTGCGGTTGCCAATTTGGTATAGCTACCTCAGTGTCTGCTCTTTTGGCCACTACAACATGCACACATGCATGTTTGCCTCAGGTCTTAGGCCTCTCCAGGGAGCTTCCTCTCAGGTCAGCATGTCCTCAGCCAGGCTACTGGGTCATGCACCGGCACCACAGGGCATGTGCTCTCTGCGAAGCTTCCACACCTCCTGCTGGACATCTTCCTGCTCTTCACACACTGGTCTAGATGGGGGGTGGAGTCTTATGGTGGATGTGAGGCCTACCTGCTGGGTCGCAGGCCAGCACCGCATGCATGTTGTCTCTGCCGAGAAGTTTTTAAACCTTTGTAAAAATCACGGTATTGTGATTTATTTAACTGCAAATAACTGTCACACATTAGACAAATGTTTTGATGTGCAAAAACAAAATATAACACATGTTGATATAAAATATTTCCAATGATCCCGCTCCTCACTACATACTAAAAATGTTTGGTCAGTATTGAGCTAAATATGGTAGCCAACCTAAACTAATCAACATTTGCAATCTGGAAAGAGAGGTACAAAAATGTTAAAGAATAATGCAATTAAGTATTCATCATCAACAATATTTTCCACTGTTGCTGATCAAGCTTAAATTAGAACTATTTTTCAAACTCTTAGGGAAACATTTTAAACCAAAAAAGTGAAGACATTATCACCCCAGTGTTAGTCCATAGTTAAAACATTCTTATAACAAGGTAAAAATATTTTGGAGATAGTTCCAGAAGGTTCCTGAGAATGTCTGAACATTCCACAGAGGCTAATTTTCTAATTGATTAGACATTGTTTATAATAATGTTTTTATTGGTTTGCTAGACATGCCATAACAATGCGGTGGTTTAAACAATAAAGATTTGTCTCAGTTCTGAACGCTAGAAGTCTTAGATCAAGATGTCAGCAGGGTTGGTTCCTTCTGGCGTGAAGGAGAACCTGGGTTCTAAACCTTTCTCTTTCCCAGCTTCTGGTGTTGCTGGCAGTCTTTGGTGTTCCTCATCTTTTGCTGCATCAATTTGATTTCTGCCTTCATTTTCACATGGCATTCTACTGTCTGTGTGTCTGTGCCCAATTTTTCCTTTTTTATAAGGATACCTTGTTGTTAGGTAACCTCCCACAAGAATGCACTTACATGACACTCATGCAGAAAGGGCCATTTGTTCACTCCAGCTGGTCAGCGACCATCTCTCAAGCAGCAACCAAGTGAGAACATCCCTGGGCCTTGGTCTTGTGGGGTTTTTAAAGGCAAAAACCACATCACATTGGCACACGGGTTTGTCCAGGTGCACAAATCAAGCTAGGTAGCTAGGCTACAGAAGCCAAGAATGAGCCGTTAGAGCAATCAAGGATACAAATTTTCATTGTGTATGGTTCCTGTTCCCATGTAATAGTTCACTGTGTATGGCTCCTGATTCTATGCAATGGTTTTTGTTTCAATGAGAAGGTTAATGGTTTCTCATGAAGAACGGTGGGATAGTCTGCAGGCCAGATGGGGTAAAATGGAGTTACTTAGGTTAAGCAAGCAATTCTACAGAAGCAGATAGCATATGTTATGTGGGTGTAGGGAGCTCTATTTCATTCTCAACTTCTCTTTAGGAAGGAATCAAAACATTGATTCATCAGTACTTAATTTGTTGTACTTAGTATGAAAAACAAGGAGTTTGACTGATTTTTCATTAACCAAGGTTACCAGGAAAAAGATTTTGAAAGCAATTGTTATTATTACTATATGACTTTTCTCTTTCTTTAATGTGTTTTCTGACTAATGCAAAGCTGTATCTAATAACATCCACTTGGTTGGTTTAGGAAAAACAGGTTTCCATAGAGCCATATATAATCCACCTTGTTAGTCTGAGTGTGTGGATTATGTATGGGTGCAGCTGCTGCTGCACATTCAGATAGGTACAGCCTCTGTGTAGGACACAATGACCACTGCAATGAGCAAAAAATTAACTTTTTACAACATTGTCAGATTGACCACTTGGTGTAAATCATTTTATCAAAGCACTTTACATTTTAAAATTGTTATTTAATTGGAAAAACTCTCAATAAACTAGGAATAGAAAGCACCTTTCTCAATCTAATAAAGTGCATCTACAAAAAGCCCACAGTTAACATCATACTTAATGGTGAAAAACTGGGTGCTTTTCCCATAAGTTGAGGGATAAGGAAAGCATGCCCATTCTTGCAATTTTATGCAGCATTGTATGGTGCCAGAATTGTATGCTAGCCAGTCTGCTCATGACAAAGGAGGAGGTCTAGATTGAGAAGGAACAAGGAAAACTGTCTTTATCCATAGACGGTATGGTCCTGTGTGTAGAAAATACTGAAGAATCCATAAAAAAAGCTACTAGAACTAAAGATGTTTGGCAAGTTTCAGGACCTGAGATTAAAATGAAAAAAGCAATTGTACTTTTATATACTAACAATGAGTAGTCCGAAAATGAACTTAGCAATTTCATTCACAATAGCATTGAAGAGAATAAATGGTTAGGGACAAGTTTAACAAAAGCATGCAAGACTTGTCTGTTGAAAACTATAAAATAGTGGTAATAGGAATTAAAGACAATCTAAATAAATGCAGAGACATTTCGTGTTGATGGACTAGAAGACAATATTGTTAAGGTGCCAATTTTTCCCAAATTGATCGATAGATTCAACGTAACCCCTCTCAAAGTCCAGGAGGCCTTTTTACAGAATTGACCAATCGCTTTTGTCAGTGAGTTGTCCTCTCTGACCAAGGGGTGAATCTGGCATAGACTGAAGAAGGTTATGGTTAGTGATTTCAGCAAGTTTACATCTTTGAGGCAGAGCAACAGAGAGGGTGTAATATAGGGGGTGCATTTAGCCCTTAGGAGGGCAAAGGGAAGGAGGCTGACCCAGTTCTCACCAGTCTCTAGTTTTAATTTGGTCAGTGTTTCTTTTAAAGTCCAATTCATTTGTTCTACCTGTCCTGAACTTTGCGGCCTATAAATATAATGTAAATTCCAAATTATTTTTAATATTTTAGCTAATAATTGGGAAATTTGGGCTGTGAAAGCTGGGCCATTGTCAGATCCCAAGGTAACAGGTAGGCCGAATATGGGGACAATTTCTTGTAACAATTTTTATAGCATTATCTGAGCAGTTTCAGTTTTGGTAGGAAAGGCTTCTACCAATCTAGAAAAAGTGTCTGTGAACACCAAAAGGTAGTGATACCCATATTGTCCGGGTTTTACTTCGGTGAAGTCAATTTCCCAGTGTGCACCAGGTTCCTTGCATTCTGGTTCTAATGGGCAGCCTTGATTTTAGCCCTGGATTTACTTGTGAACAAATTTCATATCTGGTAACAATGTCTTTTGTTATTTTGTCAAGATCTTGGGTGTAGTAATATTGTTTAAAAGTTCAGTTAATTTTGTGGATCCAAGGTGTGTTCCTTGATGTATCTGTTTAATCAGCAATCTGCCTAGAGCCTGTGGCAAATAAATCCTGTGGTCTGGCAGAATTTTCAAATTCATGGCATTGTTGGAGGCTTTTAAGATCTTAGCATGTTTTACTTCTTCTTTAGTATAATGGCAGGTCGGCGGCAATTGAGGTGCCGGAGCAACTATTAAAGAGTCAAATGTCCCCACTGGTTTTAATGTGGGCTCTTTGGCAGTCAAATCTGTAGCACTGTTGCCTTGGGTCTCAAACGAGTTTTCTTTCTGGTGCCCTGGACAATGTATGATGGCCACTCTTTTGGGACACCATATGGCCTCAAGGAGGGCTAGTATTTTTGCTTTATTATTTATTTGTTTTCTTATGTTAATAGTCCTTTCTGTTGGTATAAGGCCCTGTGAACATGGGCATGGGCAAAAGCATATCTGTTGTTGGTATGTATGTTAACAGTTTTATCTTTTCCATGCTTTAAAGCCTCTGTTAGGGCTGAGTTCAACCTTTTGAGCAGATGTTCTTTGGCTTAAGGCTTGAGCCCAAATGACCTGATATAAAGTTACCATGGCTGTCCCAGTATACCTGATTCCATTGGAGACAAAACTGCTCCATCAGTGAACAGCATTGCATTAGGCTCTGTCCAGGGCACATCAGTCAGGTCTGGCGGGAGGCTTTGGAGAGTCTCAATTGTCTTGAGGTAGCCTTGGTTGGGTTGTCATCCAAGAGGAGGGTAGCCGGATTTAGAGCCATGGTTTTTAGGGGCTGATCTAGAAGTAAATCCTGGTACTGGGTGAAGTGGGAATTGGTGAGCGTTCAGGTGCACTTTGTAAGAGAGTCTGTACAGAGTGGGGGGCCACTAAGCATATGTCTTGTTGGCCTATTTTACTAGTAAAGCAGTTGCCATTATGGTTCAGAGACAGGTTGGCCATCCTGTGACCACACTGTTCAACCTCTTGGAGATGTAGGTGATCGGCCTCCTCCATGGTCCCAGGGCTTGGGTGAGCACCCCGTTGGCAATGCCTCACATCTCAGCAACAAACAAGGTGAAGGGCTTCATCAAATAATGTTGGAGAATCTTTAAATCCTTGGGAGAGGTGAGCTCAAGTTAATTGCCCGGAGTGTCCTCCCCCAGGGTCAGTCCATTCAGAGGCAAAGAGAGGTTGGCTCACCTCGGCCAGCAGGAGATCTGCCTTGGAATGTGGTCAACTCCAAAGAGGGGAACAGATCCCTTCATATGATTTTTTTTCTTTTATTTGGTTACAGTATATTCAGAGATTAAATCATTGCTGTTATGAACTACTGCTGTTTAACTTATCATCAACCTCCCCCCAACTTTTAAATCTTCTCCAGTGAAGGGAAAAGAAAATATTAAAGGAAATACTCTTAGCTTATTTTTAATTTTTAAAGCTAAATTGGGTCTTCAGAGGCATCAGAGAGTACGGGAGGCACTGTGGGGGGCAGGGAGGCGCTCTTCTTCAGAGAAGCTGGAAGAGAAGGCTTATTTAAAAGCATAGATGGTGTTCTATTTCCATTCACCTTGAGACATTTTTTTTAAGGCCCCTTTTTGGTTATGATGGCTTGTCAGAGATTATATCAATCCAAACCTGTATGTAAGGGGGTTGTCCCACAGACCTGTTTGGAGGAATTTTGTCCCATTTATTATATAAGACCACAGTTAATGACAAAGAAAAACACACATCTGGCAACACACAAAAGACAGAGACAAGTGGCCACACCCCAAATTATGTTAAGATATCCACAAACACAACAACCACAACAAAGATGAACAAGAAACATGGAAACATAATTTCTATTGACTTGCAAGTCCCAAATACAATTTACCACTGGGCCCAGTGATGTCTTGGGAGCCCAAGCACTAGGGGAGTTAATGTTGCATCCAGCCTCCCACTAAGTCCAACAATTGGTGCACCATCCCTTGGTGAGATCTCACCTACTTGGAGAGAGCGTAAAGTGCCCTGTCTGCCTCCAGATAGAAGAAGAGGATCAGCTTCTCTATCTTCTCCTAGGTGGTAAGTGCAGGGAGGGATATACTAACGAGAGAAAGAATCTCGCTGAGGCCTCCAAAATGTTGTGAGGCACCCTCCCACAAGAATGCACTTACACAACACTCATGCAGTAAAGGGCAGTTTATTCACTCCAGCTGGCCAGCAACCATCTCTCAAGGAGCAACCAAGTGAGAACATCCCTGGACCTTGGTCTTGTGGGGTTTTTAAAGGCAAAAAACACATCCCGTTGGCACACACATTTGTTTGGTGCATGAAGCAAGCTAGGTAGCTAGGTTACAGAAGCCAAGAATGAGCCATTAGAGCAAAGAAGCATACAAATTTTTATTGTGTATGGTTCCTGTTCCCATGTAATAGGTCACAGTGTATGGCTCCTGATTCTATGCAATGTTTTTTGTTTTTATGAGAAGGTCAATGGTTTCTCATGCAGAAGGCTGGGGTAGTCTGCAGGTCAGATGGGGTAAAATGGAGTTACTTAGGTTAAACAAGCAATTCTACAGAAACAGATGGTGTACATTATGAAGGTGTAGGGAGCTCTATTTCAACCTCTCATATTAAATTAGGGGCTCATTTTATGATGGTACAACCTCTTAACTAATTACACCTGCAACAACCCTATTTCCAAATAAGGGCATATTTTGAGATTCTTAGGGTTAGGATTTCAACATATGAATTTTGGGGTTGCACAGTTCAACTTTAACAATACTCTAATTGCTTTAACACCTCACAATAAATGGAAGAGGAGACATCTTGACCACGCCTAAGTCATAAAAGAGAGTTTTAGGTTATTAATAGGTCATGAGATGGTGAGGCAGCCAGAACAGGAAGATAATTAGCTGCTAAGTCATGTCCATTCTATCTTTTAATCATGGAGATTGAACATCTTTCTTCTTTTTTAAGCCTCTAGTCTCTTCCCTTTTTACTTTCTAGTGTGAATATCTCACATTAATTAGCCTTTAGCTTCACCTAATTCTAGTGTTATTTTGTTTTGAGAATTGTAAAATAAACAAATAAATGAAACAAAAACTAACCATAAACTACCATGTGAAGGTAAAATCTTAAATTTTGCAAGTTCTATGGAAATCTTTCTGTATTGCACCTTGGTGAGCACTGAATCACCCTTTCATTGACCTCTCATTACATAGAGTCTTTATCACATTGCATTACATTTTTCTTATTTTGAATTCGATAGAGGGTTAAGGGATATAAAATATTGAATTTGAAGTATCAGTGAGAGAACAGAATGTAATGGAAATTTAGGGAAAATACAAAGATTATTACATGGATTAAACGTATCTCCCCAAAATTCATATGTTGAAACTCTGACTCCTAATGTGAAAGGTAGTAGGAAGTAAGGCCTTGGGAGGTAATTAGGTTTAGATGAAATTGTGAGGGTGCAGCCCCCATGATGGGATTAGTTTCTTTAGTAAAAAGAGGAAGAGACACCAGAGATTCCTCTCTTTCCCATGTGAGGATACAGCAAGAAGGCAGTAGACTGCAAGCGGGAATGAAGGCCCTCACCAGATCCTGACTGTGATGGAACCCTGATCTTGAACTTCCTAGCCTCTAGATGTGAAAAATAAATGTTTGTTGTTTAAGCTACCAATCTATGACATTTTGTTATGGCAGCCCAAACTGACTAAGAGAGATTAAAACTTCAGATATAATGCTATCAACATAAGCATTTAATCATATATTGGAGAATATTTCTGGGAGATCAATTTTATGTTCATCACACATAACTGTTATTTGTAAAGTACATCCAATACAAACATACTTCACAAAATTCATGGAAAGATTTGTCTTATCTTTCACTTCTATTTTTCCAGGGATTTGGAAATACCCTCATAGAACAGAAGAAACTACCCTTGGTGATTTTGGAAACTATATGTTGAAGATAATGATACCGGAGCACAATGTAATAAATATTTTGTTCAAAGACACACCTGGGATTCTTCAAACCATGGGCATTGTTTCATATCTTGTCAACTGAACTACAGTAATGTCTTGATTAATGTCACTAAATATGAGTATGATTTTCTGTGTCATTTTTTAAATTACAAAGTAGATGAACTATGTTTCTAATTCTGATGAAAGAAGCATAATAATGTTACATTAGCAAATGGAAACCCAATTAACCAAATACAAGTAACATCTGAATAATTACATCTAAAATTAAAATAATTATTACATAATTACATAGCTTCAAATAGACTAAACTGCATTTTATTAAGCCCATCAATAAACAAGTGTTAAAGCATCTTACCATGTATAAATAAAACTGTGTACAACTCTTTCATTTTATTTGTAGGCAACTGCATGGTTAGTATTTTATGTTAACTGTGTCCATCATAGTTTATACAACTAGTCTTGGTGTCAAAAAATGAAATTTCCAATGAGTTATGATCAGAAAAAGGAATACAGATGTACTATACATCAAACCTCCTTTTCTCATTAGTACCACAGCTGTTTGGCCGACAGTCTAAATGATGTTTCACTCTTTATTCTGGATTGCTTTTATGATTTTTGGAAGTTTGGGTTAGAACTTCCCATATTCTTTTTAAATTTACTTTTCAAAGAAGCAAGACAAAATAGTATTGGAAAAGTTACCTATTATATTATTAAAACAGGACTATGTATACAATGACCAAATAAATAAATAGTATGTTTTATAATATAAAAGCATGCAAAAAATGAAAGACAAATTTTATTTCAAATTATTATTAAGATTTGTGAAAATCTATTTGAAGAATATTGTTAACACTTCATAGAAAAATAAAGAGGACATACATATTTTAACTATTTTGTTCAGCTGTGTTGTTTTCTTTAAATTTTATTTTTCATTAACAAACAGAAATTATGTATATTTATGGGNGAATATTGTTAACACTTCATAGAGAAATAAAGAGGACATACATATTTTAACTATTTTGTTCAACTGTGTTGTTTTCTTTAAATTTTATTTTTCATTAACAAACAGAAATTATGTATATTTATGGGGTAGAATATGATGTTTTGATATATGTTTACAATATGGAATAGTTAAATCAGGTAATTAACAAATTTATCACCTCATATACTTAATTTTTTGTGGTGAAAATGTTCAAAATATACTCTTTTTTTTTAGCAATTTTGAAATGTATAATGAATTATGATTTGTAATAGTTATGGTTCTGTGCAATAGATCACTAAAGTTTATTTTTCCTGTCTGACTGAAATGTTGTTATATACCCGAAGCATATTCCTAAATGGAAAGTTTAAATTATCCCCCAAACACTTACACAATTAATACAATTCAAATAAAAGCCTGAATAACTTATGTGAGAGAGGAATAGAAAGTTTTCAGAATTTTTCAAATTTTCATGTGTAAGAAAAAATGTAATAGCAATCTAGAATGTAGGAATAATATACTATGGAATAATTTGTCTTAAAATATTAAGCTGCAATACAAAGTTTTTGTAATTGACTCAGAAATGGGCATACATATTCAGAAAAGAAAATATAAACTGCAAACGTAATTTCAATAATATATAAAATGTAGTATGTGATACACATAACATTGAAATGAGAAAAATGACTGCTGTGGATTGAATGTCCCCCAAACCAATTGAAGCTACAATTGTCTCCCCCAAAATTCCAGGTATGAGAAACTTGGCCCCCACTGTGACAGTGTCGAGAGAATGAGAAGTCCTATTGTGATGACTGAAAGGTGGGGCCTTGGGGAGGTGAGGAGATCCTGAAGGCCACGCCCTAATGAATGGATTAATCATGGTGACTATTTGCATGATTCTGAGGGCTTTAAAAGGAGAGCATGTGAGACTCACCCTCTGTCTCTACCCCACAATTTCTGCCATGTGAGATCCCAGGGTCACTGCTGCCAAGACCCTCACCAGATGGGTTCCCTGGAATTTGGAAATCTCAGCCTCCAAAACTGTAAGTGATAATTTGTTTTTTTTTTATAAATTACACAGTTCCAAGTATTTTATTATAAGCAACAGAAACGGACTACTACAATGACAATTCTACATATTGATACTAAGTTAATTTCTTACACAAGAAGGAGTTAAATTAAAGAAAAAAAAAAATTGCACTGGCCAGTTAGCTCAGTTGGTAAAAGTGTGGTGTAAAACACTAAGGTCAAGGGTTCAGATCCTGGCCCGTCACCAGAAAAAAAAAAAAAAAAAAAAAA